>NC_133775.1:96085817-96094376 GCF_003597395.2 Chelonoidis abingdonii
ACCCAAACATCCCCTCCCTGAGCTTTTAAAAATCCGGTTTCCTGATTGGTCCTCTGGTCAGGTGTTTGGTTTCCTTTGTTAACCCTTTACAGGTAAAAGAAACATTAACCCTTAGCTATCTGTTTATGACACCCCAGGCACCCTAATGGGGTAGAGGCACTCACAGGATATGCTGTCACACATGGTGCCCCATTCCCTCAGTGGATTAAACCTTGGATCTCGAAGCAGCAGTAATAAGGTAAGTTTTACTTACTGAAGATGGAAACAGTGGGAGATTGACATGATAGAAGGAAGGATGGGTGACAGGGGTGAAGATTGAAGAAATTAGCACCCTTAGGAAATTCTTGCCTCTCTAAACATTTGTGAGCCTAGCCAGAGTCTGGAGGGAGATACTTCCATAATCCTTTCAGTCTCCAGCTGTGGGCCTCACTTTGTGTTGCCATGGCTAGCAGCCACTGCCTGTACAGTGCTACCCTGTCCCTCTGAAAACACTCAGAGCAGGGATAGCTTCAGAGAAGGATTAATACCCCCCCCACACACACTTTTAAACTTGGATATTAGTCTGTGGGAAGGGTGGGAATACATCCCACAAAGCACATCTGTGTGCTCGCCCCTGCCCATTCCCCCCTTTGTCACACACTGGCCCAGAGCCCCATTTCTATGACAACCCACTTGGGGGCTGGTTGTCATGGAGTGTTAAGATGTAGGGCGGAGGAGGGCTCCCTGTAACTGGGTGAAACCCCTGGACCGTCCATGATTTTGACCTGGTGCCAGAGATGCCCTTAGGCCCTTTCTTCACTTGAGTTCTCATTGTGCTTTATCTCCCTTGTAGAGCTGAGAGCAAAAAATCCTGGTTCCCTGGAGCTGTCTGTTCTCTCTCTCTCATTTCTGTAATGCTGTAAAGGCACCAGAAGGAAGGGGAGAGGAGGAAAGGGGAGTTTGACTGTTGGATCCCAGTGCGAACACAGCTGGGCCACGGTTTCCTCTCCCTCCCTTTCCCTCAAACACCCCCCCCCCCCAGTTCCCAGGCTTTTATATTGGAAGCAGAATCTGAGCCCCCGCTGGGTAAGTTGTGTCTGGATGGTGGATTCAGCACCCACAAAATGACCAGGCGTGAGGGGCAGAGGGCAGGAGCAAGGCAGCGGCGACTCCACCATCCCTCTTTCGTTTTCATTTCGGAAACAAAAGGGAGGGCGATCATGTGATGGGCTGGCAACTAACTCCACAAGTAACCAAATCACCGGCTCTGGAAGCCGGGGAGCGGCTGCCCCAAGTCAGACATCTTGGGGACCGAGGTGGGGGCCGGGATCAGAGTCAGGATACCCGTGGGGCGGGGAGTCCCACCGAGAGCTACGCCCATGCCCGTCCCTTCCCCGGCTCTCACCTCCCGCGATCGGCCGCTGCGGGTCTCCTGGGTCGCGCTGGCAGGTCATTAGGGGAGCCGCCCTGCACGGTGGGGTTCAGCCCTTCACTCCGCCGCTTCCCCTCCCATTGTGTCCAGCCCCGGCCGCGGCTGCGGCAGCCTCAGCGCCAGGAAATGGCTCAGCCTGTGCCGGGCAGAGGGGGTCTCCCCGGATCATGCTAGGGGGGCTGCTGACCCCCGCACAGCCAGCGGGGAAGAGAGCCCTGCCCCGGAGGACGAGCCGCTCCGCAGGGACACCTAAAAGGGACAATCGCTCTGTTGACAGGCTCCGGAGTCTGCGCAGCGCCCGGGACAGTCCCTTTGGGGCTGGCTCTGATCGCGCCAGGCTCCGCCTCTCCCCTGCCGGGTCCCGGGGGTGCCGAGCCCAGCAGCAGCAGGACAGCTCCCCCTCCCGGGGGCTACGTGAGCATCAGCACGGAGCAGACAGCAGCTCCCAGCCCGCTCGCCCGCAACCCCTCCTGCCCTGCAGCCCTGAGAACCAGCCCACCCGGCTGGAGGCGGGACCCGGTGTCAGCCTCTGCTTCTCGGACTGCTCCTGCTCCCTGGATACCCGGGGGGCTTTCTGCATCCGCTATATCCAGGCCGGCGTGTCCGTCTGCCACTCGCAAGCCTTTGGTTGGGCTCTCGAGAGTCGCCGCGGCAAGGATTCCTCTGCTGAAGCCCGGGTACCCATTTCTGAAAAACTAGCGGGCAAGACTAGCAAAAAGTAAAGGCGTTTGCAGGAACAAATGTGCATCTGGAGCGATCTGAGTAGTGCCACTGATACTCAGGGACCGGATAATAAAAATGAAGCACGTGTGGAAGTGTTTGCCGGATTGGGGACCTAAGTGAGTGTCTGTATTTAATGTTCTGTGTTACAGATTTAATAACTGTTATTCTGTTACTGCCCATACCTTCTGTTCTATTAAACTGGTAACACATTTAAACATGGCATTTTATTCTCACTGTTTATGGTCTTTGTGTTTTACTCAGTCTGGAAAATAAAAACAGGCTCCTCACTTCCACTTTTGTTAATAGTTTCTGGTTCTCAATCTCATCCACAAGCATAGCAGACTCTGGCCTCTATCTGCATTTCAGAATTGTATTCAGGTGCAGATGTCATTCTTGATAAAATACGATTTATATGTTGGGAGGTGTTTTGTTTTAAACGTGGTGGATATTTAGGCTATGTAATTCCTTAACTTGGTTATACCATAAATATCCAAAGAGGAAGACAAACTCATGTTGTAGCTGTTCACAATGTGAGTTAACCAGTGTAGCAACCAGGGTCCTGCTCCAATCACTAAGACAATCCACTTCAATATATAGCCACCAAAAGAGCTGAGTAAAGGTTGTGATATGAACCCTATTGTCTAGGGCTGCTTGACAGATCAAGCATGAGAACTCTGCTTCTGTCGGTTCCCTGCCACCCATATGTATGTATTTCTTTCTGCCTTCTTCTACCTGTTTCAAATTGTCCTTGTTTTTCCTAGGGCAGCCACCATATTGTGATCACAGCTGATCATAGCATCACATGACACTTTAAGGCACTTACATGGAAGAGGAGTCTACACAGGGGCTTGATCTGATTCCCACTGAAGTCAAAGGCCTTGTCTGCACTTGTGGCACTGTATAGGGTACACACCACAGTGAAAGGCTGGTTGCATCCACGAAATCTGTGATAAGGAGTACTTGTGGCACCTTAGAGACTAACAAATTTATTTGAGCATAAGCTTTTGTGGGCTACAGCTCACTTCATTGGATGCATATGATGAGTGTGGTTTTGGCCTAGTTCTGCTTAGCAACCTAGTTCAGCTTAGTAACAGATCAAGGCCTACTGGAAAATTTACTGGCTGGGGTAGACAGGCCAGCTGTGTGACCTTGTTAGATAAGAGAATGCTTGTAGAGGCTGGGAAAAATGCTTGCAGACACTTTTTGAAGTAACGTATTTTTTTTTTTGTGCTAACCATGAAGTTATCAGGACATAACAGTTGTTCTTTGTTCCTTTCTTGTATGCTGGGAACGTATGCTGGGAAAGTATAACTGGGAAGGTACAGTGATGACACGACATAAGTGATGATGCGACGGAGTAGCTAATAAAAAGCAGTTTGAATTTGTGAAGGGGGCTGGTTCTGTGTGGAGTGAGATGGGCAGTTCTCTGTTGTATGGCATGCTACAATAAAGAACTCGATAGTTGGATCCTTGCGGGTCGTTGCCTGTCTCTTTGCGGTCGGACAACGAAACCTGAGCCGTCTGGGATAAGAGAGATCCCCGACACATAGAATGGAACATATAGTAAAGAGATATATATACAGAGAACATGAAAAGGTGGGAGTTGCCCTACCAACTCTAAGAGGCTAATTAATTAAGATGAATTAATTACACTGTGATGTGTAGCTACAAGCTGCAGAGAAAGGCTCCAGTAGAGAAGAAGCAGCCGGGAAAGGCTCCGGCAGTGGGAAGCTGCCGGTGCCTTTCCGTGGTGCTTTCCTCCTGCAAAAGCCTTTCTCTGCTGCCAGAGTCTTTCACTGCAGTGAGGAAAGGCTCTGGCAGTGGAGGGACAGCGGGACACTACACTGCTAAAGGTTGCAGTATAGATGTGGGATACAGTGGCTGGGCGTTTAGAGAGCCGTGTAGGGTACATACCCATGGGTTCTGGCATGTCTACTCACCTAAGGACTGCCTCACTGTCTAAACTGATATTTATACCCATGCTAACTGGACATACAATGTCCATACTCTACAACTGCCACAAGTGCAGACCAACCCAAAGGGAGGCTTTCTTTTTACTTCAGTGGCCTTTGGATCAGGCCCCATAAAGAGTGTCATGCAGTGGTAGAATATCACAGCTCAAGTATCACTGGGCTGCAACACCTTAAAAATTGAAACACTTCTTTGATACCATTATAATCATAGAAACCCGGCCTGGAACATTTGGCCTCAGCCACTACCTCAAGATAGATTCTCAAACACACACAGAATTAACAAAATCAGAGCCAAAACCTGCTTCAACTGAAGCCAATGGAAATCTTGATATTAACTTCAAAAGGCCAGGATTTGACTGGTGGGGCCAAATAATTCATGGATTTAATAGGAATTGGGCAAAAATTGTCCCACACTAAGTTCATCTGAGATGTTGTACAAAGAACTTCATTAAGCAAGATTTTTCAATTACATTTTATTATGAAAATACAATAGTATCAATTTAAATGCCCTTCTGAATGCACTGCAAGGCTTGCCTGTTCTCCCAGGCTTTTAAGAAGAAGGAAAGATTATGAAGGTGCAGATGAGTTCAAAGAAGGTGAAGAGCTAGGTATTTGGGGTTTTTTTTGTTAGATTTGAAATTAGGCGAATGTTTCTAACCAACAGTCTTCCAAGGGGAACATGGGGGCAAAACACTAACTGGCTTCCAAGACTGAGCTTGATAAGTTTATGGAGAGGATGGTATGATGGAACTGCCTATAATGGCATGTGACTCATCGGCGACTGCCAGAAGCAAAAATCTGCAAGAGCTGGAGATGGAACATTAGATGGGGAGGGCTGTGAGTTACTACAGATAATTCTTTCCCAGGTATCTGCCTGGAGGGTTTTGCCCACATGCTCAGGATATAATAGATAGCCATATTTGGGGTCAGGAAGGAATTTTCCCCCAGGTCAGATTGGCAAAGACCATGAGGTTTTTTTTGCCTTCCCCTGCAGCATGGGGCACAAGTCATTGGCAGGTTTAAACTAGTGTAAATGGTGAATTCTCTGTAACTTGTCTTTAAACCATGATTTGAGGACTTCAGTAATTCAGCCAGAGTTTGAGGGTCTATTTCAGGTGTGGGTGGGTGAAGTTCTGTGGCCTGCAATGTGTAGGAGGTCAATCTAGATGATCATGATGGTCCCTTCTGACCTTAAAGTCTAGGAGTCATTCTCAATGTACATGCAGCCCAAGCCTTTGATGGCCATATATTAAAAATCCCACCTTGAAATAAATTCCAGTAAACTCATGGTGTAGGCCAATGGTTTTCAACCTTTTTTCGTTTGCGGATCCCTACAAATTTTTTAATGGAGGTGTGGACCTCTTTAGAAATCTTAGTCTGCAGACCCCCAGGGGTCCGTGGACCACAGGTTGAAAATCATGTTCTATGGTAACAACAACCTTTCACGGACCCCTTAAACATAGTCTTCAGACCCCCATTGAAAACTATTGTGGTAGTGACTAAAATGTTGTGTTATACGAATGGAAAATATGTTCAGCAAAAAAGAAAGAAAAGCTAAGACCTATATCATAATAAATATTTTAAATTAATTCCACACATTCAGGGCCAAATTGTGTCACTTTTACTTGAATTGGATAGTACCTCATTCCACAAGTAGACCAGTTGATTTCAAAGTTCCACTCAGTATGAGTAAGGGTGGCTGAATCTGTCCATTATCTACCATAGGGACAGACCTTGCTTTCATTGAAGCTAGTTGAAGTTTTGGCAGAGGAAGAAATGCAAGACTGGGCTACAATTCCTACCTTTTCTTCCTTTAGAGTATCTCCAGAATCTGTTCCTTCCTCTTTCCTTTCCTTGCATTGATTACTGCCTTGACTACAACAACTTCCTTCAGAGTCCTTCTCTGGTGTACCGCTGTGCAATTTCTCCTATAGCTCCAGCCAAAATGCAGCTGCTTGGGGCAGTTTCCTTACCCGCTACTCAAGGATGATAGGAATTGGATCTTTGCCCTGGTTTCTCATAAGACAGTCCAAGCATCTCTTCTTCACTCTTGTAGCTCTATATAACTGCTATTGACTTTCTCTCCTCCTATACTCCCTCCTGCTCCTTTTGTTGCACCCAAGCTTCTCCCCGACTGCTTCCCTCGTCTTTTTCCTCCATGCCTAATTTTGGATTCTTTCATGCAGCACTTTCATATGGAGTAGACCCTCAGCTAATATATGCCATGCCCTTTCAAATTCCCAGCTGCTCTGCGGAGACATTCACACACCATTTACTGTATTTGAACCTCTTCTTGCCTTTAAGTTATAAGACTCTTGGAGGGGAGGGCTAAATGTCTCCATTAGGATTGTTTGCACACTGTAAAGTGCTATATACCATTGTGGTGCTATGGACATAATGAAAAATAGCTGTGAAGAGATTATGTTTTACTTACTTGTTCTCACCTTTTTGACTCACTTTTGACTCTGCCTATAGGTCTGAGGAAATGATACACACACCTGTAATTATGTGTAAGTTCCCATGCATATGCTACATGATAATTGCTAGTTGTATAATACTATATTAGGTGTCTAACCCATCCTCTTATAAAAACTTAGTCTTGACCCCTGCCATATTTCCACTTTCTCTTATAACCGGAAGGCAAATGTGCACAGTTGCTAAATGTTACAGACCTCACCTTCTTTCTTCTGACATTGATGTTTTTTGTAGATCTGTGCAATCAGAGGCCGAGTTTCCCCATCTATACTTCTTCCCCTCTCCATGGCTGCCCATTGTAACTGTAAATGGTGGTCCCTGTAGTTGTACCTGCTGCAGTTCTACTAGTACTCTGCTGATGGTACAGGACTCCCAGACCTTACACAGATTTGCTTTGCAGGCAATGTGGGAAAAACTCCCCATGGATTTTGGGGGAAGGATGGGAGGAGACTGGAGAAGAATCAGATCCATTTCATGTGGAATTAGGAGCTGTGGGGTAAAACCACAGCAGGGTTTTGCTGTTTTACAGTTACTATGCAGTTTATGAGGGAATAATTTCTTCCCAGCCCCCAGTACTCAGGATGTACATGCTAGAACCGGGATTTGGTCCTCAGTATAAAAAAAACTGTGTTCTCATTTTTCACAATGGCCCCCTTAGGAGAACATTGGTCTCAATGTTTTTTCACCTTACTCATGTGAGTAAGCCCCACTAAAGTCAATGAGAGTATTTCTGTGAGGAAGGAGACCAGGCTTGATTTTGTGCTGCGCAAACGTGAAGGCATCAGCACTTTGCAGGACCAGACCCTTTCACTGTGTTGTGTAATAACTGCTTCCCATCGGTACATGTCATAGTGTCACCATCATTACAACAGAGCCTTCTACCAACTAAACTAATAGCCTGACTATGGTGAACACTAACGTCTACAGTCACTGGGCCAGGTTCTCTGCTGCACTTTGCAGCAGAGAGGAGGCCATCAGAGAATTGGTTATTGTCATGCTGCCACCTTGGTTAGAGCAACTTGGGATCCTGCTCTGACCTGGGCCATCTGGCAAAAGTGGCAAAGAGGCCACCTGTCAAGTGAGAATAGCCAGATGCTAGCAGTGCTCCTACCAGGCCTGTCTCTGGGTCAGGAGACTGAGGTAGAAGCTAGCTGTATAGACCAGTCAATCCTCAGATGGCCAGATAATGCCAGATTCTGCCCCTTTGCTGGAGCCTGTGTGGGTGCACGGTGAACACCGGAGCTAATCAGACTGCAGGATCAACGTCTAAACTAGCCAGAGCACGTTGAGCTCTCTGGATGAGAGGCCCTAAATCAGTGCTAATGATTAGTTAATTAGCATTAATTATTATTAATGATGTAATATGGTGACAACACGAGCTGTTCCACGCTGCTGCTTTTAGGACCAGCTTTCGCTCTGGGCTGCGCGCGCCCCCGCTCAGCCAGCAACCTCCCCAGAGCCAAACCCAGCCGATCATCGGGCGCGGCCGCTGCAGAGAAGCCGCTTCGCCCAGCCCCTGCCTCACCCCCATTGGCTGGAGCCCTACACCAATGGCTGCGCGGGGAGTAGATGTGCCCCTCCCCATCCCCAAGCCCATTGGTTGAGCGGCCTCTGCATGGCGCAGGGGTTAGCTGAGCGCCCAGTCACTCGCGCGTGGGGTGGGGCCAGGTGGAGCAGGCGCCGCGGCTCTAGCGCCGCTGTTATTGTTACACTGTATCGGGTTCGGGGTGACGCTGGGCCCGCCCTTTCCCCTCGGGCGGAGAAGCTGGGTGCGGACCGGAGCCGCCCCGCAGGGACTCGCTCAGGATGCCGGTGAGGATCCAGAGCCGGCCCGCGGTCCCGCCTTCCCTATCGCTACGGAGCGTTGTGCCGTTGCTAGGGTGGTGCTGGGCCTGGGAGCAGCGGGGAGCCTGGGCCGGCTAAGGAGTGGGTGGGTGGAGTGCGGGGTGCAGGGGGTCTCTGGGTCGGGGAGGGGGG
>NC_133775.1:96094408-96096480 GCF_003597395.2 Chelonoidis abingdonii
AGGGTTAGGGGCCCTTGGAAATGGGTTTTTGGGGACCCTAAAGGGAGGGGGGTCTGAGGTGAGGGGCTTGGCATGGGGGGTGGAGTGTGGGGTGCAGGGGGTCTTTGGGCCGGGGAGGGAGGGTCTGAGGTGAGGGGCTTGGCAAGGGGGGTGGAGTGCGGGGTGCAGGGGTCCTGGGGCCGGGGATGAGGGATCTGAGGTGAGGGGCTTGGCATGGGGGGTGGAGTGTGGTGTACAGGAGTCCTTGGTTTGGGGAGGTGGGTCTGAGGTCAGGGACTTGGCAATGGCTCATGGAGTACAGGAGCGGGTCTGAGATCATGAGCCTGGCATTGAGAGATGGAGTGCAGGGTACAGGAGGGCGTGGGCTAAGAGTGGTGCCCACTCAGAGGTGAAGGATGCAGAGGGGCCCTGGTAAAATGCTTGTCTCTAGGTGGCATGTGTAGGATGCCCTAGGCTCGCAGTGCAGGAAGGCTCTGGAGCCCTTAGGTTTGGGGTACTAGACCTAGGGTTCACAGTGTGGGCAAGTGCTGGTCAGGTATAGCAGTGCTGGCCTGGGGTGTTGCTGAGTACTGGGGTCTGAGAGAAGGGAGGGGCAGAGAAGTGCTAGACAAAGCTGGTTGCAGTTTGACACAGGGAAGCTTAAATCGTGCATTTATAAGCAGGCAAGATGCTCTTATAATGGATAAGCCTGGTGGGTGGTGGAAAATCTGGGCAATAGCCTACTATTTCTTAGAATACTACCCTGTTTACTCCATGCCAACTACTCTTTAGTATATTTCATGGTTTTTACCAATAATTCTGTATGCAAACAAATCAAGGGCAATGCATAAACTGGTCATTGCAGGGTTCAGAAAGAGAATTTCTTCCACACCTCAAATAGGTTGTTGTACAATGAAAGTGTAGAGATTTTTCACACCTTCTTCTGAAGCATTGGGTAGTGCTAGATACTAGGCTTCTTGAGTGAATGGTTTGTATATAGTATGGCAAATACTATATTCCTATTACTGGATTGCAGAACATGCATATTTCAGTGTATTATAGATAATAATATGCTGTTGTGCCTCCTGTGGTCTCTACATTATTCACTAAGTCATTCTGAGTATTGTGCACACTTATTATGATCAGCCTGAGCTTGCAATGGTGATAAGGCTATTTTTTTTTTTTTAAGGTAATATGCTTCCTAGGTCCAAAATACCTGCCTTTCTAATACTCATTGACAGGTGCTTTTGGTAATCTATGCTGCCAGAAAGATTGGTGCCCCATGTACTGTCTGATGCATGCCCCACAACTTATTTTTCTTCATATGGTGAATCTCAACTAGTCACAGAGTGTTGTTTTGTTTGTTTGTTTGTTTGTTTTTAATGTTAAGGAGCTAGAGAGTTCAAGGAATTTCAAAGTACGTAATATTCAGTGTAGCAGAGAACTACTGATCTGCAGTCCTTACCACTGTCTAATAGTAAAAGCTCACTTGAATAATGAGGTTTTTCTTGTGACTGGATTGCAGACAGAGGACCTGTAACATTTTAGCTTTGTTGATTCTATCTATGCTTAAAGCCTTTACTTTTAGACTCCCCTGCTGACTCTGAACTGCCAGTTATAATATAAAGTAACTGTTACATTTGCCCACCCTGTGGCTCTTACTAGGTTTAGTCTTTGGTGATGATAAAATTTTTGATCTGTCTAATTTACTTATAAAGCCTCTATCACCTTGGCATGTGAGCTTGTTATAATTATTTCAGAGTAGAAATAGCAATCTGTCTCTTCCCAACTCACAGGAGAAATAGCATGATTAATATATAGGGATTTTTTTTTTAATGCTCTGGCTACATGTGTTCTGGTGTGAGTATGCTTCATTCAAAGCACTGAGTTTACTGGTCATTCTGATCTCTTGTGGAAGTGATCTCCGTAGGTTAAGTTCAACTGCTGGGAAAGCGGTATCTCTCACCCTTCCCTGTCATAAATAGATAGCTAAGGGTTAATGTTTCTTTTCCCTGTAAAGGGTTAACAAAGGGAACTAAACACCTGACCAGAGGACCAATCAGGAAACTGGATTTTTAAAAGTCAGGGAGGGA
>NC_133775.1:96406656-96525972 GCF_003597395.2 Chelonoidis abingdonii
TGACTTTTGTGAGATTAAATGAGTGGAGGCAGCCTCCAGCTGCTATGAAATCCAGGCAGTACAGAATCTTTCTTTACACATGAAAGGGAGGGGTGATGGAGGTCAGGCCCCAGTTGCTATGTATGAGGACGGTCCCAGCCGTTCAAGTACCATCTACTGGGATATGGGATCTCCTTCCTATTTTTTCTGGCACCCTCGCACCTCAACTGAGGCCGCCAGGCAGCACTCAGGGTGATGAGTGACGACAACGGATAGCAGTCATATTGTGCCGCTCTGCCACTGGGAGGGGAGGGGAGCGGATACCTGCAGTTCACTGGCCGCAGCATCGCGGTCTCAGCAGCAGGCAGTAGACATAGGGGAACACTGAAAAAAGTCAAGAAGAAACGGATTTTTTTTCCCCTTTTCTTTCACGAGGGGGGGTGGGGGGTAAATTAACGAGCTATTCCTGAACCACCCCGGACATGTTGTTTTACCCTACAGGCTTGGGAGCTAGCCAAGAATGCAAATACTTTTTGGAGACTGCGTGGGGACTGTGGGATAGTGGAGTCCTCCCTCCCGTCCCTGAGCATCCATTTGATTCTTGGTTTCCATACGTTGTCACCACAGCCTGTCTGTGGACTGTCTGTATTCATAGCCTGGAGATTTTTTTTCAATATGCTTTGGATTTCGTCTTCTGTAACGGAGCTCATAGAGGACTAGACAGATTTGTCTCCCATATCAGCGATCACTATCTCAGTATTCGCTCATCGGGTTCATGCTGGATGCCTCTTTCTGGATGTTGGGACTCTTGGCACCCGTGCGTCAGAATCCATGCTGGGCACAGGAAGATGAAAATTCAAAAGTTCGCAGGTCTTTTCCTGTCTACCTGGCCACTGCATTCGAGTTCAGATTGCTGTCCAGAGTGGTCACAATGATGCACTGTGAGATACCGCCCGGAGGCCAATACCGTCGATTTGCGGCCACACTAACCCTAATCTGATATGGTAATACTGATTTCAGTGCTACTCTTCTCGTCGAGGAGGAGTGCAGAAACCAGTTTAAAAGGCCCTTTATATTGATATAAAGGGCCTCGTTGTGTGGACGGGTGCAGCGTTAAATCGGTTTAACGCTGCTAAAATCGGTTTAAACACGTAGTGTAGACCAGGCCTCACATTGCAAGATAAATTGGATAGATGCTTATGTATCCATCTCTCCCCTCCACCCCGGCATAATTATATACATGTGTCTTTTGCAATGTTACATAACATCCTGCCTGGCCAGTACTTGCTCTCAAAAGTAGACCCACTGTGCTCACCCCATGAGTAAAAGATCCATAATCTAGCTCTCTATTAAAAACCAAGGAGTTAGTATTTCAGTTCTCATTGCTTTGGGCACAGCATTCCTCCTTTTATATAGTTAATTGATACTCCTTACCCACATATTCCTACTGTCACTGTATTTTTTTAAAGGGATGCGGTTTGTTAACTCTGGATTCATTCAGGATTCTGGGAAGACTGTCTAAACAGAAGATTTTACCATGCCAGAATTGCTTCAGAAGTTCCAGAAATGCCATTATTCCAGGAGGGGTTTACATAAGGGCTGAAATGTACCACTGTGCTATAGACTAACATAAAGCTTATACACCACTTGAGTCTCATTTTGAGGATGTAAATGGTTCATAGATGTTGTAAACTCTGCCCAGGGGTGAATCCACCCACGAGAGCATATATGAACAGTGCAACACAGAACTGATGAAAGGCAAAGGAGAACCATAGCTCTGAGACTCAATGAAAATCCAGAAAAATGTGGAGATGGGTATGTCTCGGCAAAAAGCCTCAAGCTTCTACTTCCCCTGCAGGGCACATCATTTATTCTGTTTCCTGAGACTTTCCGAAGGCTATTGCTTAATATCGGACACCTTATTATCCCATGTGTTAGGATTAGAGTTATTCTGATAACTGAACAAAAAAAGTGAGGCGAAAAACATGCAACCAATGTATGCCACTTGAATGGATAGATACAGATAACAGTGAGGCCAGTCTCATAAGTCAATGATGCTATGAAAGAGTCTTCTCCCTCGTGTTGAGGTGTGCTGTATCAGCCCCCTGCCAACACCCACTCCAGCTCCATGGTGGTCTTCCTTTTCCTATGATTTGGCCCACACCAGCCAGGTCACTTTTAGTGCTGCGCCTTCTGGGGAAACACAAGTCCAGCACATCAGTGGTCTGGCAGCATCACAAGGTTTGTCCCAACTTCAGGGATTTGGTGTCCACCAGTCCTTGGCTCTGGGGTCTTCCTACCCCCACCCTAAGTGGGCTGGTAGGGAAACCCAGGCCAGCCCTCTGCTCTGGGTTCCAGCCCAGGGACCCTGCATGGAACAGAGGAGATCTGTTTATTCAGACACCCCCTGTTGTGTCCCAGGGCTGCTTCTTACCATAGCCTGCAGCTAGGCCTGTCTCACACTCTCTGTCCTGGCTGACTCTTCTGCCAATCCCAAAAGAAAGGGGAGCCACAGTAGTTATGAGACACTAAAGAAACAAAAAGGTCCTGTCCCAGGCCTAATGGCCCCAAGGAGGCTCCAAAACTGAAGAGTCGCTAGTTCCAGCTGATCCTTCCTTCCAGATCAGACTTCCCTTCAAATAACTAGGTCAAGAAGCCTAGTCTCTCTTCCCACCAGCCACTGCTGAGCTGGGCTTTTCTTCATTTCTCTCTCTCCCAGGACAACAACTTGCACAGGTGTAATGGCCAGAGTGAGGCTGACTGGGACCACACCCTCTCATTAACCCCTTCCTGGTTAGTGTGAGGTTTGTGTACCCATCCCAGATACGACCAAGACTTCTGCCTTCCGGGGGTACTATTGTGAGTAAAGAAGCAATCATAAAAGGACAAAGAATTTTTTAAAATGATGAAGGAAAAGGAAACTTTCTGCAGTGGTTAAAGCACAGGGTAATAGGAAATCTGCCACGATTCACTTAACCTCTCTGTTCTGTACTTTCCTTCTCTGTAAAATGGGAATATTAATACTCGCCTATTTCACAGGGTTGCACTTACCATTACCACTTATAGAATATCTTGAGCACCTCAGACAACAGCAGCAACAATAGGGAATCATACCGAGCTCTAATTCTAGCGCTACCGTCAAGGTTATTTGCAGGATTCTCTTGTAGGCAATGCACCTTTCAGGTTCATAGCACATCTCAAAGGTTTGTGGCGTGACTGACTTTTAAATACATACTTGAACTGGAAGGGGAAAGTGTTCAACTTAAGAAACAAGTGTTCCATTTACATGAAAAGGAAGGAAGCAGCGGCTAATCACTCTTAAGGTTGCCCAACTAAATACGTATACCGCTGTTTACTGTGTTACAGCGCTGTATAGTGATGTCACTGGAGAGCTCTGAGAGTCACATTCACTCATGTTAATGTTACTCACACTAGTAAAGTCAGAGAGGAGAGAAGAGAGAGTCTAGACACAAAAAAAGGCCATTTCAGGATCAGTATAAATAAAGGGGAAATGAAACTAAATCATAATAAATAAAGTCATGCAAATATCTGCTGTAGCAAAAGTAGAAGCATAAAGCACCAAGTCAAGAAAGCTGTGGCAAATAGCCCCTTCTTCCCTCTTCAATAGTGTTCACAACTTTGTGTGCTTCTTAAAGTGGGTTTGATTTAGCAACATGGTCCAGTTCACAAAAAGTCTCAACTCCCGTTTTGGGTGTATTTTATAGCACATAGACATCTAAGTACTTTTCAGAGATGTAGTCAAGCATTCAGCTGCTAAGTACTATTAGCCTCCAATTAACTGTGCCTGCCATTTTTGGGGGCCCAAGAATAGGAAGCTATTGGGCTCTATAGCTCTTAAAATCACTCTTTGCTTTGGGCTAGCGCTGGTCAAAAACTTTCCATCAAAACTGCCTTTCCTGGGGAAACTGAGGTGTTAATTTAAAAAAATATATATTTTTTGAGGCAAGTTTCTGCTTTCCAAGGAAATTATCACTTTTCATCCCATTTTTTTTTCAATTAAATGTTGAAATTTTCTGCAATAGAGTATTGACAGACAGGTTTTTGTTTGTTTGTTTTTGGTAAAGTTTTTGTCAAAAAAATGTCAGGGAAATAAAATAGTTTTTCAGCAGCAGCTGTAGTATGTATATCTATGAAATATGCAGACCGTGGGACTCCCAGTTCCTTACACATTATTTTCATAAGTACCCAAAAGCTGCAACAGACTAAATGAACAATATCATCAGTGCTAGAAATTCATACGGTAGAACCTCAGTTACAAACCACATACCTTATTTGGAACCAGAGATATGCAATCAGGCAGCAGCAGAGACACACACACACACACACACACAAAAAGCAAATACCAGACAGTGCTGTGTGAAGCAAACTACTAAAAATATAATAGGAAAGTTTAAAAAAAGATTTGACAAGGTAAGGAAATTGTTTCTGTACTTGTTTCATTTAAATCAAAAAGATTAAATGCAACATTTTTCTTCTGCATAGTGAAGTTTCAAAAATATATAAAGCCAATGTTCCATTGTAAACTTTTTAAAGAACAACCATAATATTTTTTTTCAGAGTTCTGAACATTTCAGAGTTATGAACATCCTGGGAATGGAGGTTGTTCATAACTCTGAGGTTCTACTATATTTAAAATACTATGAAAATCACTTATATAGGCAACAATTTTAATTAAGTAATGCACAGCAACTTAACTAGGGTTATCATATTTGAACATTGAAGAAACAGGACACTCCACAGGCCCCCCTGGCCCCGCCCCAACTCCATCCTTCCCCACCACCATTCTAACCCCTTCCCCAAAGTCCACACCCCAACTTCACCCTCTCCCTGCCCCACTGGTCTCCTTCCCCAAATCCCTGCCCCAGCCCTGCCCCTCCCCTGAGTGCATCGCATTCCCCCATCCTCTTCCGTCCCTCCCAGCCACACGAAACAGCTGCCTTCCCCCTGGGCTCCAACTTTCCTGGCCCCCGCCACTCTCCAGCCTGTGCGCCCCTGGCCAGGCACTTCCCCTGTGCAGCCGCTGCCAGAGACCTGGTGGGGCGGGAAGTTGCTTCGGGCCCCGGGCCTGCCCCCCAGCTGAGCATCCCAGCCCCAACATGCTCCCACCTGCGAGGCTGCTTCCCAGTTGCGGGCTCCCTCTCTGGCTGGGCTGGAGTAGAGAAGTGCTGAGTCCGTGGCCCAGGCCTTGCCCCTAGGCTCAGGGGGCTTCCACCCTACTCCCAGCCAGACCTGGTGAGGCTGTAGCAGCTCAGACTGGGCGACTGTGGGAGGTGCTGCAGCGTGGGCCCTTCCCGGGGGGTGGGGGGCAGGGAGGAGGAGATCAGGCTCCCGGGCACCGCAGCCGCGCACTGAGAAACTTTCCCCTGCGCTGGGATCCTCTCCCGGGCAGCGGCTCTGTGGGGTAGGGGTAGGGAAAGGCAGCCCCAGCTGCACGGACTGCTGGCGGGGTGCTCCTTGCACGGCCGGCGCGGAAGGGGGAGACTGACGCTCTGCCAGAGCTGCAGAGGATGCTTGGAGGAGGGAGAAGCGGCCATGGGCCCCCCCCACCCGCAGCTGGCTGCAGAGACGCCACCGCTCCTCGCCATGGGGCATGGGGTTGCAGCAACACTGTGGGAGGGGGAGAGAATGGTTGCAATCCACAGGTTGCAGCGAGCTGACATCCCAAGAGGAAAAAGGGGCAGTAGGTAGGGTTATCATAATGTCCGTATTTTCCGGACATTTTTATATATTTAAAAAGTCCTCTCAGATGGCGATTAACAACTCAAAAGCTGGACATGTCTGGGAAAATATGGACATATGGTAATGTGGCAGAGCTCTGACCTTGCCCCCATGGGTCCTGCACTTCTAGGCGGTTTATGCTACCCTCAGTGGCTCACTGTGACCCTCCACGTAGCCCTTCTCTCTCTAGGGCCGGGTTACAGTCTACTGAGCCCTTTTCATCACAGGCCAGCAAGGAGGTTGGTGAGAGAACTCCCACAGTCTCTGTTCAGCCTCCTGTCCTGACAGGGGCCTGACTTCCCCTCCCAGGAGATGTTCCTGTAGTGGTGGGTTGGGGCCAGGCCCGCCCTCTACTCTGGGTTCCGGCCCAGGACTCTAATGGTAGCAGCTGTTGGCAGCCAACTTCACTGCCAGAGTTGCTACATTTTCCTGGGCCACTTCCCCACAGCTCTTCTGCTTCTCCTTCTTCACCCTTACCTTAGGGCTCCTTAGCCAGCCCTTCAGCCGCACTCCTCGCCCCTGGCTCCCTGGCTTTTCCCTGTCTGATGGAGTGAGCCTTTTTTATAGTATCAGTGGGGCCTAATTAGAGTCAGGTGGTCACATTAGCTTAATGGCCTCACCTGACTCTTTGCAGGTTAATTAGAGTCAGGTGTTCTCATTAGCCTGGAGCAGCCCCTGCTCTGGTCAGTCAGGGAACAGAAAACTGTTAATCCAGTGGCCAGTATATCTGCCTTCTGCTATTCTGCTGTACGCAACTGGCCTGGGTCTATCACAGTAACCCTAACTTAACATGCAGTCGGTGTATTCAAAATGAAATAGAACTTGCCTATTTTAACCATCAAGTTGAGGAACCAAAATTTAGAGCGGCCCCTGAACTGTAGAGAGAAGATTTGTGTCATGTTACTGGTTGTTATATCCTGGCCCAGTCCCCCACTGTACAATAACCAGTCTGTTGTGAGTGGACCTGTTTGCTGGGTCCCTCGTGTTTCCAGCTGGGTCTGGGTAGAGTCCAGTTACTGCTTCTAGCTCTGGGTCTATAGGGCTCCAAACTTTTGTCTGACACCCTTCTTGGGGCATGGGCACCACCATCCAGCCATCTTGGACCCCAAATATAGCACCTGAGACCTCCGAGACAACCTGGCAGGAAAGCAAGAAACCCAGGCTTAGCAAAGGAGTTTCTTAACCACAGACGCTACTCCTAAAGCACTCAAGAGTTAGAAATTTTTGAAAACAACCACCACCAGAGTCCTGAGACCCACCTGCCCCATGTCTGATCTCCCCCCTGCTGGGACCAACATAGCTACAATACTGCTCCTGCCCCCTGTGAGTCTAAGGTTGTCAGCATTTCTGGCTGTGCAGAGTCCCTCCTACCCCATTTCTCTGTCAAGTCCTTCATATATGTGGCAATGGTCAGCTCCTCTGCATACAACAGTTCCCCTGTCTGCGATCTGCTCCACTGCCACGGGAGATACAGCTGCCTCCCCGGCCAGGCTGTCCCCACTTGTGTAGTAAAAACATTGTTCGACAGTGGGGTAGGCAAGTAGCTGAAAGAAATTCCAAGCCACGGTCCCAGATGGCTCTCAAGGACAGTCCTTCAATGAGGTGTCAATCATCTTTCCTGGGCAGGGCAGCTGTCTAGAATACCATAAAGTAGATTGTTTGGGAGTATGTCCAGGCTGGTTTTCAAGACATAATACAAAATGGAGTTCATAATTTGATGCATATATTATCCAATTCTGTCACACCAGTTTCCCTTATTGTTTTTTTTTCAAGCTGCTCATTTCCATAACTAATGAGGGTAACATGCCCAGGGACCTGTCAACAAGTTATAGCTACTGTGCAGTATCACAAACCCCACCCGTTAAAAAAACCATGATGGAACACCCCCAAAATCAGGAGATTTTTAAAAGAGTAATAAATGTTGGGTTCTTCTTATTCACGTTCTGGATTTGAGCTTTTGGGGGGTCACATTTTCAAGCTATTCTCTGTAAACCTGAGAGCTAGAAACTTTTAAATAAAAGCAGAACTTTTCATGGATTCACATGACTCCAGGAGTGGGAGCTTCAAGGAAAATACCAAATACCATCACGGGACATGCAATAAAATTATGAGAGCTGGCAACACGTCCTCAACACCAGCCATTCCCAGTGAGTACTTTGTGTATGTATACAGTTTCCAAAATGACACCACAGGACACCTGTTAATCTCATGAAATCCAGTGCATCAATCCAAAGAAGCCTGTGTTGTTAATTCATAGTTTACAAAATTGCACTGGTTGTTTACATGCACTAATATGTTTGAACGTTGACAAATGCTGAGAATTAATTTCCTTCCAAGAATTAGTAGCTGCTCAGACATGTAAAACATTTTATTACAGTAATGTACACTATATATTTTCATTTGATTGAATTCCTGAGACAGCTGTTCAAACAATAATATTATCCAAGCAATCCAAACAACAGGCTTTTCAACTAAAGGTCAGAGGAACAAATCCCGGATTACAAATTTGCAATGCAACACAAGGCAGACAAGTCACAACCAACTAGGTATTCTGAGAAGAGAGATCTACAGAACAAAAATAAGCAATTGCCTGTCTCTACTGCAGTTTCCTTTTGCCCCGGAGGTGAATGCTCTTTAAACTGAATGGGCCCTAAAATCTGAAATATGGAATTTTCCTCTTTAACCCCTTTCAGCTTGCCTAGTGCAAACTCTGATACAGTTAGACAGAATTAAAGTGACTGAATTTCATGTGACCTTCAGTCCTTGTTCAAAGAAGGCAAACAAACTATCACCAGATTGCGAATTCAGCGATCGTATAGTAAGCAGCAATAACCTTTGAACTTCATATGATTTTTGATCTTCCCCTCATGTCTGCAAAAGCAATTTTTAAATGGGTGATCACCTATGAGGTCTTTGGGAGGAGCTACAGCTAAGCACGAAAGTAACAGTTTAGGATTCTCTATATCCACATTATATAGCCATCCAGGTAGGAAGCAGGGTGTAGCCACAGTGTATAAATTTGTTAACCACCTGTTTTAAAAATAAATACTTATTAAAGGGATGTACAGGGCTGATAGTCAATGTATTTGGAGTTTTAATTGTTTTTAATCATTTATAAAACAATAGGTCATTGCCCATCCATCATAGGTTGGGGCCCACCTAAATTTCCATTCTTAGCTACATCACTGGTAGGAAGCTACATACATCTTGAGTTGCATTCTGTTCTTCACCACCTTGACCTGGGGGACCAACATAGTTAAATGCCCATGTACTGTATGGTTTTGCAGTTGTTCCGTATTTGTGCCTCTTTTTGACCAGCCTCTTTCAGTTCAGAATAGCAGAACAGTGAATGGAGCTGTCCAAAATTTGGGACCATTAGGGGTATTCATCCAAGATGGAACGCAAATCCAGACTGACCAAAATCCACTGACACTGAGAGAGTTAAACCATTCCAGCCCCCCCAACTAGACCGTGTCTACACTGAGAATTTTGGTGAATTTTCTCCCACTACTGGTGTAGCTCCATTGTTAGTATAGATTGGGTGCAGCTGCTTTTCCCACTGTGTGCTCTAGACCTGCTCGGAGCGATGAGTCAGAGAACTGTAAGTGCAACAATGACATCAGAATCTGTAGTTTTTCCAAAGGGATGAGAACGAAAAATAATGGAGACGTACAAACCTTTGCACAGCTTTTGCAAGGCTGGCAAAAAAATAAAAGAATCATTTCCCAATTTCAAACGTTTAAAGTTGTGCGTGTTCTGCCTTTGTTTTTTATATTTTCAAAAAATGCTTGTGAAATATTTTTCAAGTCAATTTTTGACAACGGACATTTCCCCTCAACTTTTCAAAAATGATGTGGAGACACCCAAAAGGAAAGATGGAAAAGGAAAAACAAAGGAGGCAAACCAAACACTCAACAATGATAAATGAAAAATTCTGAGAAAAAATGTTAATAGAAACATTCGAAACCCTGAATTTTATTTTTATTTAATAAGCCATTTTTCAACAACGAAAGTCTAATTAAGTTGACCAGCTGTGTGCTGCGATTGTTTGGAAACTTGACAAAGCTAGAATCCTGGGGCCAAATTTGGAGTTGCACCCATTTGTGTCAGCAGAGCGTTTGGCCTTTGGATGAAAAAGCAGTTAGTTGGAACAATGGCATGAAGACTAGTTGGCCATAAGCTGTATGTCTAGGTTTTGGCTGCAAGAAGCCCATTACAGTCACATACTATAAAATTTCAGAGCAGAGTGGGATTTTAACTATTAGAGCCCAACCCCATTAGAAACTGAGAGCTATTGAAACTCCTTCTCAATGCCCGCCACATTTGCATCACGCAGAGAGCAAGCTAGAGCACAGCCAACTGCGGCTGCGGAAGCTGGTTATATTCTCGTTTGGGAATATCTGCCTGGCATCTGCTAGAGAATGCTCAGGAAATTCTGCTGATACAGGCCAGAAAACTAGTCCGATGTGTAGCAGCGGCCCAATCAGACAGGGCTGTAGTCTGAAACCAACGTGCCTCTGTTTATGGACGATAAGCCAAGCCCAAAACAACATCCAGAGTCATGTCAGATAATTGTACTGCTCTTATGGGTTTGGGATGGGGCTTTTATGCTCAGCTTCATTAACCTGGGAATTATTTGCCTTGTCTACCCAAGGCAAACTCCTTAGCTGACCTATAGTTTAGCTCTGCCATCCAATTTTCTGCTTTCCTGTGATTTCCTGGAAACATAAACTCTGTTTGCCATCCTGATAATACAAAATTTACAGGAGATCTATGGCTAGGTGACCCGCCTACCTGACTCCAAAGATAACACAAGACTGTATAATTTAATGTTTAACTTCTACATTTAAAGGAACAGCAAATACTTTTCTTCTATAAGGCCTTTCATGGCAGCCAACTATGTTACTGCCTGCTGCCTGACCACAGTCAAGTTTGTTCTTTGAAATCACATGATTTGCTGTCAGGGTGTCAAGTTACTGTTTTATTCATGTTATCTAAGTTCTTGTAGTCATGGTTATAAAAAAGAGAGCTACTAGGAGCATGGTTCTACCAGATACTGCCAAACTCAGAAGAGAGAGAGGGAGAGTGTTTGTATGAGAGAGAGAGAGAGAGAGTGCCACACATCCACTCATAGTTATTATTTTAAGATGCTTATTTTTCCACATGGCCATTGCCACAGTTATATTTCTTCAAAGTTATAATTAAAGAAAGCTCTGGGGCACTATTAGGTATTTCAGGAATAGTATGGGCGAGTGGCTTTATCCTGGGAATAGGAACCAAGAACACTAATGTTCTAATCCCAGCATTGTCACCAGCTTGTTCTGTTGTCTTGGGCCACTCACCAATGGTGTGCCTCAGCTTATTCATCTGTAAAATGGGGATAGTAATTCTTGACTGCCTACCCAGGGTGTTGCAAAGAGAAATGTGTGTAAATAAGCCCTAAATATTACTCCTATTTCTGTTTCCAGGGAGAAGTCCAGTGTGATGATGCATTTTGAGACATAGGCAATGGCAGCATTTGGACACACAAGAAAGCAGGCGGCTTGGGAAATCTAGGTCTCCAACAGGTATCTGGAGTGGCTTAGACAAGCCATCTACTCCTGTGCATCAGTCCCCTGCCTGTAAAGTCGGGGTGATAATACTGCCCTTCCTCAGAGAAGTGTTGTGGGATAAATTCACTGATATTTGTGCAGGGCTCAGATACTCATCACCATGAGTCTATGGCAGGGGTTTCCAAACTTCATTGCACCACGACCCCCTGCTGACCACAGAAATTGCTACATAACCCCAGGAGGGTGGGGAGACCCCAAAACCGAAGCCCAAGGGCTTCAGCCCCAGGCAGGGGGCCTGTAACCTGAGCCCCATTGCCCAGGGCTCAGGCTCAAGGGCTCAGGCTTCAGCCCTTGGTGGTGGGGCGCAGGGGGACTTCAGCAAGTCTAGCACCAGCCCTGGCGACCCCATTAAAATGGGGTCATGACTCACTTTGGGGTCCCAACCTACAGTTTGAGAACCGCTGGTCTATGGTGATGGGGCCATATGCATGGATAGATATTAGAACTGGTCGGGAATTCTCCATCAAAATGCATTTTGAAGAGGAAATGCAATTTCCACACAATCAATATTTTCCATGGGCACAGCTGTGGCACCTCATGGAAGTGCCAGGACCGTGGTGCATCATGGAAGACGTACAGTCTAGACAAGTGGTTATCAAAGCCGGTCAGCTGCATGTTCAGAAAATGGCCTGGCCCACCAGGGGCTGTTTGTTTACCTGCCGCGTCCGCAGGTTCAGCCGACCGCGGTTCCCACTAGCCGCGGTTCACTGCCTCAAGCCAATGGGGCTGCAGGAAGTGGCACAGACCGAGGGATGTGCTGGCCGCCCTTCCCACGCCCCCATTGGCCTGGAACAGCAAACCACGGCCAGTGGTAGCCACGATCAACCGAACCTGTGGATGCGGCAGGTAAACAAACTGGCCTGGCCCGCCAGGGGCTTTCCCTGAACAAGCGGCGGACCAGCTTTGAGAACCACTGGTCTAGATCAGAGAGGAGAATTGAGATATGTGGCACGTGACCTACAACTCCCATGAAGCACCACAGCAGCTCAAGGTGACATAGATTAATGCTGAACCAAGCTGCAATGGAACGTTTTGACATTGCTGTATCATAGTTTTTCTGAACTTTCCATTCCACAAGAAAACAAAGATTGATATTTCTACTATTCATCCCACTTCTGGATGAAAATACATTTGAAATATGATTCCCTATGAGATAGAAAACCCAATTTTTGACTAGCTCTCATAGCTTAACAACACTGTTAAAATAACCAATTAAGACATAATACTCTGGCCAGTGTAGCTGGTTCTACACCTGGCTGGTAATCGCACCTGGCCAGAAGTATTTCCCTGGTAACTGAATGCACCCCTGTATTCACACCCTACACACTATTGTAATGATATTTGTACAAAATATACCTTGTGAAATATCATTTGAAAACTAACAACTCACTGGTCAATATGGTGAAATGTACATGGCAACATGGTGTGTAAAGTTATGAAATCCCCCATGTCTAATGTTAAAGGAGTTTTCAAACTCAAGTAGCCCCAATTAGGTAGAACCGGTCAAACAAATCTGTCTTAAACAAAGAGATGTGTGTTTCCCTCAATTGGCAAATAAGCTGCAATGAATCCTCAAACAGCAAGAGCACAAAGAAAGAAGACAAAGGAAATTTGCATTTTAGCATACGCAGGTGAAAAGAAACAGCATAACACCTCTTCCTCATTAGACTTCATGTCTCCTTGCTCTCAGCTGGAAAGAACTTTATCTAGAGGTCACTCTCAGAATAACACATTTCAAAGGGTGATTGAACTATAGAAGTGAGAGCAACCCCCCCTCCCCCCAAGTTCTCTCTCCTTCTCTTTTCTACTAAGACAACAGAAAAAAAAATTAGCTGTCGAGCAGATCCTGGCCTGAGAATTTGGTCGGCATTGTCCTGAAAACCTGTGGTAAGAACTTTAGCTTAAACCAAATCTAGTTTGTTAAGTTTAGTACTAGGAAGTATTTTATTTTCATTTTCTTGTAACCATTTCTGACTTTAATGCCTTGTACTCACTTAAAATCTCTTTGTTCTAATCCACTGTTGTGAATTGTTTGGGTAATTCCATTTGAAGTGGCACGCTCTAGTACCTTGATTTCCTTAGAGGGGCAATGGATTTAATATATCTGGACTAAGAGTTGGACAGTGCTAAACATGTTTTTCAGGACAATCGGAGACTGAAAGTGCATTGGGGTCACTGTGCATATGGTCACAAAGGCTGGGAAGCCAGAGTGTGACTGGATGGCTAGCAGGCTGTTTGCGAGCAGCCCAGGTGGAAACTACAATAGTGAAGCATTTGGGAGACACTCAAGATTGCAGGGCAGGGCGTGACACAGCTTCTCACTGATCTGGATTGCATCCCATTATGTCATAGCTCAACACCAGGGCAATTCCCTTACTGACTAGTTAAGCTGGCTTTAAGCTGTTCTGCACTACTGCCTTTACAAAGGATAGGGTCTAGCCCAACATATCTGTCTGTCTACACACGCTCACTCTCTCCCTACTCCTGCCCCTCCTAATCCCGTAGGGCTGCTTTGACTCATACTCTGTAGCTTTCCTCCCTTGTCGGGGCAAGTCACAGTTATAGTCCTCACACTGTCCAGGGCCAATCCTCCTCTCACTGAAGCTAGCAACAAAATTCCTATTGGCTTGAGTAGTGCAAGGGCAGGCGGCCTGCTCACAGACAACCACCAAGAGTATGGTTAGTCTCCTCAAGGCAGGAGAGGAGAGCAGGGCCACAGCCACGTATACACTTGTACTGAGCATGTTCACGGACAGGGCTTAGATGTGCTTGGTGCTGTACATTTTTGAAGGGCCTAACAGGCTACTTTGGCCTGTGGTCATCGCAGCTGAGGGCATACACTCAGGTCAGGAGCATCAGTCCTGGGAGGTCCGCTTAGGGAAATGTGTCCACCCGCACCAGCAGCAGAGAGAAACGAAACAGTCACACTTTGGCCTGCATTTGGAGGACACAGTATGTTTCAATCACTAAGTGTTTCTCAGATAGCTGTTATTCCAAACATTAGAGCTGCCACCAGTCAGAACCTTTTCTATGGTTGATTCACTTATTATGGCTTCATCTCCCTGTTGTCATGGAAGCTGCTCTGAGAAACCGTCACCTGCAAAGGAAACCAAGCGAGTTCACAACATAAAAGCCAAACCAAACAGAACTCAGCTCTAGAGCTGAGAAGCAGCAATCAGCTGTGCTCTCTGGGGACCATGATCCTTCCTCTACGGCAGCACTCTGGCTCTCACCCCAATCTCAGGCTCAAAGTGGCCTGACAGCCATGGCAGCAGCACAGACAATTTGTTCTCCAATGTGCCAGAGTTTTGTATTGCTATCCCAGCGCCAAGAGGCAGGCATCGGGGCCCTGTTGTGCTGGGCCCTGTACTCATACAGAACAGAAAGACAATGCCTGTCCCAAAGAGCTTGACATCTCTATAAACACAGCTAGGGACAAACTGACTTCGCCATCATTTCAGTAACTGTGCTTAATACCTGCTCCAACTGGCTGATCTGGGCCGAGTCCCATTTGTTACCACCAGCCCATATGTTTCCCAGTGCAAACCAGCCCTCTGAGCAGGAGGGGAATTCTTAATAGTTTTCCCAGTGTCTGTAGGCCCACTCACTCCAGCAGCTTCTCTCTGAAGATCTGGGTCGTCATTGAGCAGGTTGATTTTATTTGTACCCTATCGGGCTGCAGTGGCAATCATTGCTGATTTGGGAAACGTTCGGTGCCTATCTGTACAGTTTGCTGAGTAAGAGAACCACAGATCAAAGTTAATTCATGTTTTCCAAGACTCACAGATGCGCCGTATGCACAAAGGTCCCTACCCAGGAATAAATAGCAAACTGTAGCATGACAAAGCCAGCAGGACACTGGAAAGGAATTCAGCAAATAGAAACACACACACACTTTGAACATGTATCCAGCTTAAACTTGTGGTTGAGCTGTTTAGGTCACAACATTCTTTCTTTTCAAAACATGCCAAGCAAAGACAGAGCTAATTATAGCTAGTGTACCGGTCACAAACTGAGCGCATAGGAGGGAGACTGGTACTAGTATTCCCTAAAGAGCAATGGTTAATCCTATCGCCAGGCAAAAACAAATAAAAAAACAACTTTCCATTAAACTGAAGTTCAGATTATATAATACACATTAATTATTTCAAACAGCACTTACGAGAATACTGTTGCTCTCAAAAACAGCCCTAGAGATCCAGGAAGTTCAACTGTCAGGCTACACTTTGATGAAAATCAGTGGGAGAAATCCTGGCTCCATTGATGGCAAAACTCCCCTAGACTTCAATGAGGCCAGGATTTTGCTCCAGATTTGTTGGGCTTCAAACCAATTTGGAATCTCAGAATATTATTACTGGGATGTCCCAGAGGCTATAAAGATGCTAGGGACAGAACGTGGCTGCTCTAATACCCTTCCATGAGAGAGATGTTCCTGAGCTACCAAACTCAGCTGTGGCAATAATGCCTCACATTAGCAGGTGGGACTCCTTGATTTAAAATGCTCCCTGCCCCAGGGCTGTGGACATGCTGCATAAGAGTGGTGTGACCGCTCCAGACTCCAGTGGGGAAATTTAAAAAGGGAGTAGAGCCTGCTGATGTTGAAGCACATGTTGCTGACCTGAGACAACTTCGCTCCGCTCATGCCCTGGGAATAAACTTTCCCAGCAGTTTTTCCAGTGACATTCTAGAATGCATTTGGAGGCTGTAATTTTAAGTTATTTGGCGGGTTAAGATGCAGACTGTGGTAGGTCACAGCATAGAGACAAGAAAGGAAAAGTGACCTTGCAGAAACTGAGATTGGGGCTAAGACTACTACAGAGATTCAAACATTTCCAAAGCTAGGTTTCTCGAGCTAGGCTCCTAAACCCACACTGATGTCTCCATCAACCCTGAATCCTTAATCACAGGCTTCTCATTTTGCATACCTCTCAGGAAGTAAAAATAGACCAAAAGAGCCACAAGAAATCATGCACAGGTTTATAACACTGTGCTTTTTAGCATGTATTGGCAAAACTTAATGCCTGTACTGCATTCACATTCATGCCTGTACTGCAGACTTGTGCACATATTACTTTTATTAACCACAATGCTTGTTTAGAGGAAGGTAATGCAACAGCTACATGGGTATATGCTTCTGAAAAAAGGTGCTCAGAAATCTGACATTTGCTTCTCTGTGGCTTTTGTTAGCTGCTCAGGTGTAAAAGCATGGAGGAGCAAAAAGTAGTGTATCTTGGTGGAGCAACAGAGAGAGGGAGAACCATCACTGCCACATGATCCCCTGGTCCCTAACCCTGTGCAAGCTCTGGGAAGAACAAAGAATGGTCCTTTTCCTCTGCATCATTTCTTCTCTGTTTCACTTTCCCTGCAGGAGTTCTGGCATAAGCTAATTCAGACCCAATCAGCATTAACAAATGCTGGTTCCTCCACTCCTCAGTTAAACATCCTCCCCCTGCAAAGGGCTTTGGGGTAGCAGCAGTTGGGGAGAACTTGCAGGAGTTCTGCAGTCCTGGGACACAGGAGGGGGCGGAATGGCCTTGTGTTTCAGTAACTGAGCCATTTTCTTATTCCTTGGAGTGGGGTAACAATGCTTCACCATCAGGAAGTGATTGAACAGAACTGTCCAGTCCATGGAAATAACCCATGTAAGGGACCATTTGGTCTTCTATGTTTTATATCTTCAATAACCAACCTCCTCTTGCAAGGTCATAAGTTCCAGCCTTGTGGGCAGGACTTGGTCAGAACCTTTAACAACTACCCATTGTTTTCAATTGCAGCAGCACAACTAAATCAAATCTAAACCCACAACAAGGGAATGGATATAAATCAAAGCACAAAATGCCTCTAAATCAGTAATAAGAATTTACGAGATAAAGAGGAATTGGGAAATGCAAATTCAAATGACCAAGTTGGACCCTCAAAAATTGGTTGAAGGCAGATACTAATGGACCTCTATTCGTGAGATGCAAGCTGCAGACATGTCGATCCGATGCAGCATTTCTTCTAGGACATAATGCAGTACATTGACATTCAAATCAACAGGATTGATATATGCCTCAATGTAAACCGTGTGCAATGTGGAGAGAGCAAAGGGCAATTCTTTGAAAGTCCGTTGACAGACGCACCGCACTTCCATAAACAATGGGATAATAGTGTCAATAATGTAACCTTTCTACCGAACGGCCTCCTGGGAAGCTATTATCCTTATCGCCAACTGGGAATCATTAACCCTACAACTGAAAGTTCCATCCTCATGCAAGTTGGAACGTAGTCAATGGAGCTAGACAATACCCACTTTTCCCACATTCATATATTTAGAGTTCACTTCTCAGAAGGCTGAAGCCTAAGGTCTGTGTAAGTTTGAGTGCATGCAGTTGCACGGCGACTCAGTTACTGTTTTTGTCCAGGCCGGGGGGCTAAGTATCCATTTGTACACACAAAAGCATAATTTGCATTAGCAGTTCTATGGTGATCTGGACTCAGATGTGTGATCTCCCACTGAGTTCAACGGGAACTATGTTCACCCAAGGGTAGAATTTGGTGACAGACAGGACTGGACATTAATATGGATAGAGTCACACTAGCAAGGATGAAAAAGCAAACAAACAAGACAAACAATGCTCTCCCCCCTCCACCACCATCACCAAGAGTTTTGGAAGGGCTATAAACTAGAGCTCACAGGACAATGACTATTCCATCTAGTGGAAATTTCCACTGGAACAAAAACTAATCTTTTGAATGTTTTCACCAAACCAGAATTGTGTCAAATGCCTGTTTTTGGATCGAAACCGGCATGTGCGCACATATCCATGCAGTCTCTGGTGGTTAGGGCACTAGCCTGGGAGAATTTGCCAGATTCAGAGCATCTCTAACTTACATGCACACAAGAATTGCTTTACACATCACTGAAATACAGCCATCTTTGGGGAAAAACATGGCAGCTTTTAACAGCTGACAGCAATGCTGCACAATGGCTTTGGACAGGAAGTGAGGAGTGCCACATTCAGTTCTCTCTGCAGAGGAAATTTGAGGTCGACAGTATACAAACCATGAAACAAACAAAACAGCTGGATGGAATCTAGGCAAGGGTGGCCAGTTGCTTTTCAGATAATTCAGCCTTATGAAAAACATATTACAGATTGTCACCTTTCCCGTAACAGGCTGGCAGGACAGGTTTTACAGCATTTCAGGTCACGTTACCCCGTGCTAATTGGCGGTGGCCCAGGGCGGATAGTAAACCTGGTGTTTATAGCACTATTGTGCTATGGAGAGACCTTATTCGGGTTAATCATATGTCTCATTGTGATTAATTTTCATACAGGAAGAAGAATTGTATAACAACGGCAAGGTGACTCAAGCAGAGTTCACTTGGTAACACATGCCCCTCCCCCATCAGACCTTTTACCTTAGGGAAGTGAAGTATCACTTTAAATAGCTAAGAAGTCTTTTCTTGCTGTATGGCCTAATGTGACTTTTCTATCTCTAACAGCTATGATCTTATATGAGACATGCCCACTAAGATCATCAGCCTTGAGTAGCTTGTGTTCATTTGAGAATGCAGACCCTATTAGAGTCCCTTTTTGGGATTCTAATCCTAGAGAATGAGAACAGCAGTTTAAGTGGAAATTGTGGGTAATGCGTCACCGAAATAAATACAAAGGTTGTACAAGGTGGCAAAGAATTGGGACCTGACCCAACTCCCATTAAAATAACCATTAAATGGGACTTTGACAGCTTCCCAAATGGAAAAGGAGCTCTTGCCTTCATATCATTGCAGGATTTTCTCTTTTGCCCAAGGCTAATGGAAGAAAACAGTGTTCTCCTTCTTTGTTTTCCATCGATAGATGCTCAGGCATCCTCTCTCTCTCCCCATCTCTCCATGATAGATTTAGATGGCAGACTATTATACTTTCTCTACCTTGCGGAACTATAAACATTTAATTCTATCTTTAAAGCCTGAGTCCGACCTTATGATTCTGTCAGGTTTTTCTTGTTCTCTTCTCTCTTAGTTGACAGAGTCTGACTACCCGTTTTATCGTCTGATTTCGAGTCTCCTAAGAAATGCAATCAAACTAGCGTAAGTCGGCCATTATTATATATTCAGGAAACCTGCTTGAATAGGTAAAGAACATCCTGGCAACTTTGGCCAATAGTTTTTTTTTTAATTTACAACATGCACTTTAGGTTACAGCTACGTGGCTTGAGGACAGCTGGCAGTGTAATTGAACTAATAAACTCGCTTATTTGGGGGCTGTCATAAAGATATCACGAATATTTAGCGTGCACAACGTACAGTGTGACAATGATACAGAACCAGCAGGACGAACAGCAACCATATGATGTTTAACTGGAAAGCAAGGCATTAAATCTAACCCTACTTTATAAATAATGCAAGGCTTCTACCATCTTTCCTAATGTTGAGTAGACCCTTATTCTCAGCAACTAATCCCACTGAAGACAACTCACAGAGTAAGATATTTCTTAATATGAGTAAGGATGGCAGAATCTGGCCAATAACAACAATATGGCAAGGACACCACCATAGCAAAAACACCTGTCCCCTATTGCATCTATACATTTCTTAGCTGAAGATGGACACCAACATTACTGCCATAGACAAAGTCAGTAGTAAATGACTCAAGAGAATTCAGTTAAAGTAAAGAACATGTTAGGAATTATACAGTATACCTCAGCCAAATCTAATGCTAAGCCAAGACAAAACAGGTGATTCTATGGCAGGAAATATTACAAAAATATTCCCATATGCTTTCCCGGAGGTCAAATGAGCACCGACTTCTCCCTGGCTATGTAAGAGTACAAACTGTCTTCCACTTTGGAGGAAACCTTCAAACAGGCCCACCAAGTTCATAATCGGAAGGAAGCTGCCCACAGATTAGGACCCACCAGCTCAAAGCAGCACCAGACACAACACCAGGTGCAAAACCTGCCGACATATCTCCACTACTACAATGAGTTTCCTGTGTGCGGGCCGAGATACAGACCCGGCAGGAGGGATTCTGGCTGTGAGAAGGAGGGCAATCCCACTAATGCAGCTCAGCCCACTGCTCTGTTGGAAGCACCTCCAGGGTAGTTTGGTCTCCATGCTGGTCATCTGACTTCCATTCAGCCTCAATGTTGAGGATGCCAGCAAGAGTGCGAGTTGTGATGGTTGTGGTAGCGATCTGGCCACAAAACCTATTCATTTTATTAGCTCAGTGAACAACCTCTAGGAAGTGACCACCAGTGATCTAGAGATGAAAGGCTGTGTACCCCATAAAGTGCCTAGCCTCTCTTTCCTGCACTACAAGGGGCCAGCCAGAATGCACAGAGCTTGAGATAAGGCAAAGGAAAGGACCCCAGCTAGACTTAAATTCTCCTTTGTCCTCTCTTGCAACTATAAAGTGAAAGACTCCTCCCATCCCTCTCCCCAATAAGTCCCCTTTCCCTGGTCAGGGCTCATCCCCACAACTGATCACGTCCCCTTCCCTGTGACATCTCATTTCCTTCCCCCGCATTGCAAGTTCACCTCCAACCCCACCTCTGTCCTACAGGGAATTCCTTTTTCCATGGGTAGTGGTTCTCAGGCTGCACTGTGTCCCTCTGCTGCTATGCTGAGCACCTTTCACCAGAATACACCACACCAGCCACTGCATTTGAGCTCATCTTTGTGCAAAAGCTTCCCAAGAGTACCTGACAGCTGGCACACAAGGCATGGAATGAAGCCAGCCAGGCAACGTGGTCGAAAGAGAACTGGGCCCTGCCACTAGAGAAAACAGAGACCTATGGGCCCTCAAATGAGTCTAGTGGAGTCCTAGGACAACCTCCCTTGCTCTGAGTGCAGCCCTCCTGTGCTTTAGCAGAGCACAGGACCTGCGTACGCACAGCACTATTTCTGGAGGATTTCTCCCTGCACCCAAGCAGCAAATGTTTGAATGTTTTCTCGTTTACTATTATTGCTCAGTGAAAAACTGCCACAAATGAGAGAACGGTGGGACAGAGCCTGCGTCTGGCAAGCGTCCACAGCAGCGGTGAAGTGATAAGTGTCGCTGTTACAGTTTTCTTTCCCCTGCAGAGGCTTGTGATGAGACAGGAAGGGGATGGGTGGGGTGTCAGCTTGAGAAGAAGTTGCAACTACGTGAGTTGCAAGACTCAAACGCCTGAATTCTCAGAGCGACTGAAAAGGCACCTGATCTCCCCGTGCAGCGTATGAGACGCAGTCCCACACTGCGCCTGCTGGAATGTGCTGTTACTGAACTCACAGTGGCCTACGCCCTAAAGCAGTTTGCTGTTTCCCCCTGGCATGACGCACCATGCAACCATTATTGTATTTTCCAGAAAACAACATGCACATTTCAACTGAGTTTTGACCCTAGAAATGAAATATGCGGCAGGAGGTGGGGGGAGGTCTTTGCTACCAAACTGGAGAACTGGGGTTGGGCTCCAGTCCTGGGGCCAAATTCATCTCTGATGTAAGTTCAGTGGCTTCAAAGGCATTACGTCAGGAATGCGTTTGGCTTTCTGGTGCCAAGCTCCGGTGAAGGTAGCATGCTCCGCCCCCAGGGCAGGAGGGAGAGCTCAACGCGGTAAAGGAGTTAATGTGGGGACAAACTTGGTAGTGGTTCAAGCAGTAGCTGCAGAGACAAGCCCAACCCCAACTGAATCTGCACTGCTAGTTTCTGTTATGTAAAACAGCTGTTAGTATGAGGTAAAGACCGGGGAAACCTCCCCTCTGGGGCACTTCTGGGGCCTGCTGCAGAACACCGGCTGCAGCACCCCAGTGGATATGACAGATAAGAAAGGGGAGATGAGATTCAGAGGACACCACCATCTGGGGCACATTCTGATTACTGTTACATGAGGGAAAATCTGGAGAAATGCCACTGAACTCAACAGATTCACTCCACACTGGCGCTGGTATAAACGATCGGGATCTGGTTAGACAGTTTGGCAGACATGCTGCTCCAGAATCTCCATCCCACCTGAGCTTTATTTCAGGTAGGAATGGAGTGGTGGGGCTATGGTGGCCATTAGCCACCATTGTTCCTTCCGTTCTGGAATCATCCAGGGCCGATGCAACTTCCAAAACAACTTCCAGAAGCCTTGTGCCTGCTCTAAGTGGAGCTGACTTGTAACAGCCCCTAAGTGGCTGTTAAACTGCATCCTCTACAAGGGCTGTCAAGAGATTAAAAAGATTAAAAGCAATTAATCGTGCTGATGAACAATAATGGAATACTATTTATTAAATATTTATGGATGTTTTCTACATTTTCAAATATATTGATTTCAATTGCAACACAGAATGTGCCTTATGTGCTAAAGATTCATATGTCCCTTCATGCTTCAACCACCATCCTAGAGGACATGCGTCCATGTTGATGATGCTCGTTTAGCATATCTGGCACGTAAATACCTTGCAATGTCGGCTACAAAAGTGCCATGCCAATGCCTGTTCTCATTTTCAGATGACACTGTAAATAAGAAGCAGGCAGCATTATCTCCTGTATATGTAAACAAGAAGTAGGACTGAGTGGACTTGTAGACTCTGAAGTTTTACATTGTTTGGTTTTTGAGTGCAGTTATGTACCAAAAAAAATCTACATTTGTAAGTTGCACTTTCATAACAAAGAGATTGCACTACAGGACTTGTATGAGTTGAACTGAAAAATACTACACCTCTATCCCGATATAAGGCGACCCAATATAACATGAATTCAGATATAATGCGGTACAGCAGTGCGCTGGGGGGCGGGGATGCGCACTCCAGCGGATCAAAGCAAGTTATATATAACGCAGTTTCACCTATAATGCAGTAAGATTTTTTGGCTCCCGAGGACAGTATTATATCAGGGTAGAGGTGTATTTGTTTATCCTGTTTACAGCGCAAATATTTGCAATAAAAAATAATACTATAAAATTAACATTGCACACTTTGTATTCTGAGTTGTAATTGAAATCACTGTATTTGAAAATGTAGAAAAACATCCAAAAATATTTAATACATTTCAACTGGTATTATACTGTTTAACAGTGCGATTAAAACTGTGATTAATCATGAGTAATTTTTTTTAATCACAAGTAATTTTTGAGTTAATCATGAGAGTTAACTGTGATTAATCGACAGCCCTACTCTCCACCCAGACCCCTTTTCACCTATCCCTGCTTCCCCCTCCTTGTCCCCCCAACATACCCTGTAAGACAGGTGGCTAGGGAGGCAGTGTAGAGCTCTGTGCCAGCAAGAGAATTCCCTTGATACAAAGGTATTCCCCTGAAGGGCTTGATTCTGTTAAGCCCTTCTATGCTGCCAAAACAGCATCACAGATCCATGGTGGAACAGAGTCTGGAACACTGTTTTGTCTAACGTAGACAGCAGGCTCCTTGAGGCAGGGAATTATGTCTATTTTAGGTCAGGATGGTGCCTAGCACGCTGCAGAAGGCTTCCAGAATAAACAAACATGACTAGTTTTTTGAAAAAAAAATTCCCTTGCAAGTCACCTCTGATAAAGCAAGACGATGAAAACCGATCGATAAACTAACATTAGAAAAGGGGCACAAACAAGGACACTCAATGGTTTCCACTCAGTTTCAATATTGAGTGCACCCACAAACACAAAGCCAGTAAAAGAGATCCAACATTTCTGTCTGGAGCTCAGGCCGTTGCAAACCTCCATGTGCCTATCACACACCACAGTGCCAGTTAAGCATGTGTGCATATTTCCTGACTGTCCTTTGTTTATTTCATATAATCGGCTTTATCTTTGAATATAGATATTCTTGCAGGTGCCACTGCCCTCTATAGTTCCAGGAGAGTCATCACAAAAGCATCTTCTCTTAACCCCTATTTTCAGTCGCTTATATCTTTCCTTAAGGAAATCCTCTCCCGAGCAGACTCACCTCTTGGTAAGCCCTGGAAAAAATTTCTTATTCCTGGAAAATCTGAAGAAAATCTATCCAGCCATTTTTGGAGTTAGCCCAGCATGAAAAATTAAGTTGCGTGATAACCCAGGGTGTCTCTGACTCACAATCCATTGCTCTAGCCAGGCGAGGTACGGCCTAACCCAGATGGGATGCTTGTTGGCTATCCAGACGTATCAGGAAAGCACATACGTCAATTTCAAAAACGCTCTAGAATGTCAGCCAGGTCCGTTACTCAGATGTCTACTGACGGGGAGAGCACAAAGACTCTTCTCCCGCATGCAGCTCCCATAGGGACGATGCATAATTGCAGCTCTTGTGCTCAAGTGCAGACAGGGGCAGCTCCAGGCACCAGCATGCCAAGCACGTGCCTGGGGCGGCAAGCCGTGGGGGGCGCTCTGCTGGTCGCTGCAAGGGCGGCAGGCAGGTTGCCTTCGGCGGTTTGCCTGTGGAGGGTCCTCTGGTCCCACGGTTTCTGCGGACCTCCCGCAGGCTGCTGCTGAATCCGCAGGACCGGGGACCTCCCGCAGGCAAGTCGCCGAAGGCAGCCTGCCTGCCGTGCTTGGGGCGGCAAAATACCTAGAGCCGCCCCCGAGTGCAGAAGCTGCTTTGTGTACTCCTCATGGCTCACATAATGTCCTAAAGGGGTGGGGAGGTGGCAGAGTCACAGCCTGGCCCCTGGAACAGGAACACCACAGAGGGTGGGAGAGGCTGCATGCCATAATGAGGTGTAGAAGGGGGCATGCTCCCCCTATACACACGGACACTCCAGGAGACATTCCGCCTCCTGCTACTCTGAACTATCCCTTCCTCTGGGTGGCAGCTCACAGGCCCAAGCTAGCCCATGTATCAACAGGAATACAACAAATTCATATTAGCTCACGGATGATCAGCCAAACCATTCAATACTCCAAGTTCCTACAGCTTAATACAATTCTCCTATAGGGTCAGAAACAGCAAGGAAGATTGTAATTTGAGCCTAATATTAACCCACTGCACTGATCAATGCAGAATTAGAGACATATTTAGCCAAGCTGAAGAAAGCCCACTGGCTTCAGTTTGGCCAATGGCTTCTCTCACATCCCAAAGCCAGCTAACCATGCAGTGACAGAAGGTGACAAACAGGTGTACAGTGTTGGCAATGAAGCCTTAACCACCTTAGTCCTAGTTTTGGGAGAAACAGATGAATTGGTTTCTCTTCTTTCCCCCCCTCCACCTAACATGGACAGTCCTGTCATGCTGGTTGTAGCTCTCCAGCTAAGTGGGGTTTGCCAGGCCAAGACCGGGCTGGGAAGCTGCCAAGAAAAACTGAGGTGTGCTGCAGTGACTCAGTACTGAATCACTGCTCTTATCTCTGGGAGCTGTTGCGCTTAGCTAGACTGTTAGCTGCCTCTCCCAGCCTCCAGGAGCTGCTCTCTCTGTTCTGCTGTTGAAGGAGACCTCCAGTGACTCCTCCTTTAGCACTCACCTGGCATGATCTCACCCACTCCAACCTGTCTTGTCTTTGCTCCACAGGCAGTGCGATTAGCCTCCCTTTCTCTGATACACATATCATGCACCCAGGCCTGGGGTAAACAGCAATTCTATGGTTTCTGTGGGACTCTCTTATTTGCTTTGCAGAGAGTAAATGAGTGAGTGACATGTCAGAGAGTCTGTGAAGAATGGCCTTGTGATGGAGCCACTAGACTAGGATTCAGAAGCACTGAGTTCAGTTTCTGCCACTGACCTAGAACAAGTCACCTCACCTCTCTGTGTCTCAGGTCACCATCTGTAAAGTGGGAGTAAACATTCTTCCTTTGTCTGTCTTGTTTAGTTACTCTGGGCTGATACAGCACTAAGCTCAACACTGGCCAAGCTCTGTAGGGGCTACTGTAATTATTCCTGGGGAAATTCTGCACCACTGCGTGCGCATAATTCATTTGCTGTACATACTTCTTGTGTGTGTGTGTGCAGAAAATAGCTTCTGCTGGAAAGTTGCAGTTCTGCCTTTTGCCCACCAGAAGGCACTGTGCCTTCTTCACAGCACCTATAGGGCCAGGTCAGGAGACAGGGGATATGAGGAGACAGGGAGCGTGGGGCTGCAGGGGCTGGGTCACAGAGAGGCACTCATAAGGGCTAGTGGGGGAGTACACACTGGGGCAGGGGCTAAATGGGAGTGGAGGTGCAGAGCCACATGGGGATGGGAGATGGCTGAGTGGGGGCACAGAGACACATGGGAACAGGGGGAGGGAGTGCAGGGCCACATGGGAATGGTGGGGGGTGGCTGTCTGAGTGAGGGTGGAGGGATACATGGATGCCACAAGTGGGTGCAAGGACACATGAGGACGGGGCAGTTGTGCCTGACTGAATAGGAGAGGCTAGGGGTCATCCAGGGTCTGCATGGGGGAAGCTCTTTAACAATTCCTCCCTGCCCCTGCCCCTCTCCCTAAAAAACCCGTATTCCATACTTTTCCCACCCATACTCAACAACCCTCTAAGTTTAAACCCAGGCTACGTTCCAACGATTACTTCCCTCTCCCTCAGTTCCTCTATTACCCCCGTCTCCACCAAGCCTTTGCACTGCTTATGAGGGGTATGGGAAATACAGTTCTGTGTTGTAGTTGAAATGAATTGTTACCAAGAGTTCTGTATTAATATGCTTATCAAGGAATCTATTTGTCAAAAAATATTTCCTGAAAATTTTATGTTGTCTGTATTGTTACAGACATACTTGCTGACAAGTATTTTGGAATAAAGTACCAAAATAATTGAAATTGGTGTGATTATATTGTGCTATTTGGACAAATAAAGTATGCAGAATTTTAATTTCTTGGGGCAGAATGTTTAATTTTTTGGTGCAGAAATCCCCAGGAGGTATGTAATATACCTAAGAACTGGAAATAGAGTGAATGAGGGGCTACTTAGGAAAGTATTTGGGAGGAGCAACTAGGGCACGGGGCAGGCAGGAGAAGGAGGGGTGACACAATGAGAGGCTGGAAGTTGGGGCTGAACAACACAAAGAAGGGGCAAGAGAGAGAGAGCACACACGGTGCAGGGAGAGGAATGGGAAAGGGAAGAAAAAAGGTCGACTGAAAAGATTCCCTGGAGAAGAAGCCGAGCAGTGTGGCGGAAGAGGAGCAGCAGAGACAGCAGAAGCAGAGGGGATCTCACTCCATTGCAAGATTATTAGAAAAGTGAATGTCAAATATTACATATAAAATCCATACACCATCCAACGTGATGTAAGCGACAGAAACAGAGTGTTATATGTGTACAAATGCTGGGTGAGAAATACCTTGCGCTTGGCGACAAGTTAATAAAAAGCACCACCATCCCCAACTGAAATGCCTGACACTTACAAGCACCAGCAGACACTGCTCTCTATAATCCTATTAAGTTTGGAATTGGAGACTGAGAACTCAACAGAGTTGAGGGAAACCCCAGCAGAGGCAGGGAGATTTCTCCAACCTACCCTGCTAAGCATGACATATCTGTGTCTTGCGAACGGAAGTTTTCTCTTCCCTTTAGAAAACACCAGATTGCATCATGTCACAAGTATTTCCAGAAGCACGTGCTAGAGCAAGAGAGCCTCCAGCTGCCTTGCAACAATTTTCCCCAGATTACTGAAGATCTCCTATTTTGTTCAAAGAGAGATTGTTCAACCTGCCAGGCCAAAGCAACCAAGTGTCTCCAGAGACTTTAAAGAGAGAGTCCTATGAAAGCGTCCTGCCTTTCATAACACAGTTCAGTGCTAAATGAAAGTCACAAAAAGCACCAGAAAAACTACTGTAGGCAATAGCCCTGAAATGGCCAGAGTAGAGTGACCAGACAGCAAGTGTGAAAAATTGGGATGGGGTGGGGGGGTAATAGGAGCCCATATTTTAAAAAAGCCCCAAATATCGGGACTGTCCCTATAAAATTGGGACATCTGGTCACCTTACCAGAGAGATCGAATAATGGGCACTTTTCTCTCTCTAATTTCTGTTGATGCAGTCCTTAAAGCCCTAAAAGTCAATACATTTTGCTTAGTGTAAGGACCATAGTATCTGATTTTACAAATGCACAGTGAGCCTGGCTTTAGAAATGTACCTGTTAATGAGGAATTGTGAAAATTGGCTCATGTGTGCAGAGGGAGGCAGCCACAAACTTATGCAGAATTCAAGGGCTTTTTTTTTTTTAACATAAATGCACATTACTGGCCCTTATGGTCACAAAGACATTCTAATGTGAACTGAGTGTAAATGAGTGGTTTCTTGAGTCTGTAAACAGCTGGTTCCCATGCTTCTGCTGCTATTCACAGATCTGCCAAGCAACAGAAGAGTGTAACTAATATAAATGATCAATTTTGTTGCCGCTACTCGAAATCCTGGGGAGGGAAGTGGAGAGAGATGCTAGTTTCATGTTGCTTCTGTTGCTTCTTGAGAAATCGCTGAGCAGCAGCAAAGTGGAACACTGGAGTAATTCTACCCTGCACTAGCCTGCCACAGATTAACTGTCCTCGAAGACTCTGCTGACATGCATCAACTGTCCCTTAGTGTGCTTTGATTAGTCCCATTTCAAAGAGGACTAGATCAACCCACACTAAAGAACCGTTGATCCATGTCAGCAGTGTCCACGTGAACAGTAAGTCTGTGGCAAGCCAGCACAGAGTGGATTCACACTCTAGTTTTCTGCAAACTAAAAGTTCGTTTAGACAAGCCCTAAGTGCTTCACAGACTCAAACACAAACCCCCTGACCCTGGGAGGGAATTCTGATTTCTAATACAGTGTGATATGACAAGTAGACATCCGCTTCACCCAAACCTGTATCAGCCCAAGGGCTAGGAAGAGAAACGGAAGCTATCAGGCTAATAGCGAGCAGCCCCAGCCTTCCAATGGATGATGGAAATTAGCTACAGGAACGATTTGCTAGGAACAACAACAACAAAACACCTTACACTTGCTGCTCTATAGAAATTCTACCCCCCACCCTGCCCACCATTCCTTTCCCTCTGCCCCCTCCCTTCCCTCAGCCTCTCCCCACCCCCTCTCCTTTCCCACTGCCCTTTTGTCCCCCTTATATCCTCCCTTTCCTCTGCCCACTCAGCTTCCCTTCCTACCCATCCTTTCCCTCTGCTCCCTCAGCCTCCTGACACCCTCTCTCCTTTCCCTCTGCCCCCCAGCTTCCCTTCCTACCCATCCTTTCCCTCTGCTCCCTCAGCCTCCCGTCACCCCCTCTCCTTTCCCTCTGCCCCCCCAGCTTCCCTTCCTACCCATCCTTTCACTCTGCCCCCCCAGCTTCCCTTCCTACCCATCCTTTCCCTCTGCTCCCTCAGCCTCCTGACACCCCCTCTCCTTTCCCTCTGCCCCCCCAGCTTCCCTTCCTACCCATCCTTTCACTCTGCCCCCCCAGCTTCCCTTCCTACCCATCCTTTTCCTCTGCTCCCTCAGCCTCCTGACACCCCCTCTCCTTTCCCTCTGCCCCCCCCCGCTTCCCTTCCTACCCATCGTTTCCCTCTGCTCTCTCGGCCTCCCCTCCCATCCCTCTGCCCTTTTGGCTGCCCTCATTCCCTCTCCCTTCCCCCTCTCCTTTCCCTCTGCCCTTTCCCTTCCCTTGGCATCCCCTCCCACCATCCCTTCCCTCTGCCCTCTTTGATGCTCCTTTGTTACCCCTACCATGCCTCCCTTTTCTTTGCCTCCTCAGCTTCCCTTTGCACCTCATCCCTTCCCTCTCCAACTCCTCTGTCCTTCCTCTCTGACCCTTCCCACCCACTCCCCTCCTTTCCCTCAGCACCCTCTTCTTCCTTATAGCAGTTCCCCTGTAGGATCAATGGAGGATACAAACTCTGAGCTGAGTCTCAGGTGCATGAGATCTCCTCGGAGGTGCCCCACTTGGAAGCAAGTCAAAGAAACAGTTTACCTGCACATGCATCTCCTCCTTTCAGCATAATCTTTAGGGAGCCACTCTGGCCAACGAGTGGGGGTGGGACAGAGCAGGCAGAGGGGCAGATGCTTAGTCTGGTCCAGGCTGCACCCACAGGTTCACTGCTATTTCCAGATGTGTTTAGGATCCCATTACTTAGCACAGTCCCATTCGGAGACCGAGTCTTGTTGCTTTTGTTCCCAAGGTGAGAACCACAGGCTGTGAACTCCAACTGGGCTGTTCTTCTCCGCAGTAAAAACAAAGGCCGGTGACTTTCACTTTTCCTTTAGGCAGCATTCTCCAAAAATATAGGTGGGGGAGGGAAGAGCGAGCTGCGGCTGGGGAAAGTGAAAGTGAGGAGGAGGGAGGTGGAGCAATGGCCTAGGATCTAATCCAACCTGGTACACAGAATGTTCCCAGGGATTATTATACTTCACAATGTTCAGACTCGGAGACAGGCAGAATGGGCAGGGGAGGAGAGAAAAGAACCTCAAAGCATGTCAGAGGGACAGGATAGGAGGAACTCAAATTCTGTGGGGGTAGAAGACAGTATAATTAGAGTTTCAGGTTTGGTAATGGGAGAAAATCCCTGCTACTAAGTCAGAGAAATGTTTTCTTGATGGGTTGCATAAAGCCTTTGACCTTATTGATTACCGTGCACAGTGGCCTGGTTTTGATGCAATTTTGATATCTCTAAGTTTCCTGTCCTCATGACTGGCTCTCATTTCCCGCCTGGGAAACTCAGCCTGACTCTCTTTTCCCTTTCTATGTAGAAAGTGCAGAGAGATTTTACAAGCATCTCCACCCAATAATTAAAATTCTTATTGTCCTTATTAATAACCCTAAATAATATCTTTCTGCCACACTACTTGGTTCATTTACAGTTGACACACAAACGTTACTGAAAGCAACTGCACAGAAATTTTTTTTTTTTTTAAGGGACGTGCATGTTAAACTCTAATCTGATGCCCCCAGCTGGCTGGGAGCACCTGAAAATTAGGGATCAAAAAGTTGCGTACAGAAATGTGGTCTATGGGAAGAGTTAAAAAGGAAGAAGGCATAAAACGGAAGAGGATAGGGAGCAGTTGAGAGAGACAAGCAGGGAGTGAGAAGTACGTCTTGAAGTGGACAGGGCCAAAAAATAAAACAGACCTCCCAGGGGGTCCCAGAGATCTGGAACAGGAGAACCAAAGGCCCTTTACATCCAGTGGGTCTGGTCTAATGTGCAACCCCACAAGCAAGCATCGCTGGAGTCAGAGCCATCTCTTCAGGAGGTCACAAGAGGTGTTTGAAGCTCAAAGACTGACTTGGGCATTAGACAGCACCCAATGAGAGATCTGGGGAAAGGGAAACCTTGAACTACATAAAATAAGTAACAACAACCACCACCACCACCACCACCACCTATAATAGTCTATGCACGTGTAACCCTTCTGCCCGTCTGAGTTGGCAGCAACAAGGGCCGGGTTCAGTATCTAGGGGTTCCATTTCCATAACGCAATGCAAAGCCAGCTCGAGCCCCCACCCAGTGACCTGGGACAATTACATACCATCCCCCCAGGCGCCTCTATGAAGCAATACTTCCCCTCTTCCAAGCACGGAGTTTGGGTGTAGCAAAGTCCTTTTAATAAAGGAGGGAAACAATGAGGCATTATGTTGGGGAAACACCACAAACAGGATTCATAATACAAACCATGAGCAAAAGACCCAACCCCAAGTAAGTATCCTTTTCCCCTCAGGGTCTTAAGTCCAACAATCCAAAGTCTCTGTCCCTGGTCAGTGCAGCCCCAGAGTTCAAAAGTTTATCTGCAGAGTCTCACCCCTCCTCACACTCTCCCTAGCCTGGGCGGAAATGGGGAGGAGAAGGGGCACGTAGGGTGTTAAGGAACACCTTACATGGTTGGAGGTCCACCGCCCTGCCCCTCTGTGGGGCTCTGCAGCAGCCTTCACCATGAGCCACTCCACTCCACCAGCCATCCCGTGAGCCGCTCCAGCCATCCCACGAACTGCTCCGCTCCGCCCTGCCCCGCTTCACTCCACTCACCATCTCATGGGCTGCTCCAACCATCCCACAAACTGCTCCGCTTTGCCAGCCACTTAGCAATATATCTTCAGGCTCCCGCACTAGTTAACACAACACTCAGTGATCTCAGCTCTTCGTAATTTTAGCACTCTAGTGATTTCAGCTCATAGTAGGGGAGCCCCAGTGCTGGTGGCAATTACAGACCGGTAAGTCTAACATCGATACCGGGCAAATTAGTTGAAACAATAGTTAAGAATAAAATTGTCATACACATAGAAAAACAAACTGTTGAGCAATAGTCAACATGGTTTCTGTAAAGGGAAATCGTGTCTTACTAATCTATTAGAGTTCTTTGAAGGGGTCAACAACTTGAAAGGGGGATCCAGTGGAACTAGTGTACTAAGATTTTCAGAAAGCTTTTGACAAGGTCCCTCACAAGGCTCTTACGTAAATTAAGCTGTCATGGAAAAAGGGAAGGTCCTTCTAGGAACTGAGAAACTGGTTAAAAACAGGGAACAAAGGGTAGTAATCAGGACAGCGAGGGTTTCTGGCGCCCCGAGGCGCCGGCACTTTCCTGCCCCGCGTGGGCTTACGCTTTGGTGGAGCTGCCGCAGGCATTTCCCGCAGAGGGCCGCGTTGTCAGGCTCTGGTGGAGCGCCCGCACGGTGTTCATGCGGCAGGTCACCCGAGCGCGGGAACCAGCGGACGTCTGCAAGAATGCCTGCGGAGTCCATGACGCGAGACAGCAACCTCCAAATGCTGGGCCAGCTCCACAATGAGCCGCCTGCTGCCCCTGGAAGCAAAATGCCGTCCCCCCCATAATGCTGTGTCCTAGGCGATCTGCTAAAAGTAACCTACTTAAAAATGAAAAAGCGCCAGACCTGGTAGAATTAATGGTAAATTCTCAGAAGGAGAGGGGTAACTAGTGGTGTTCCCAGTGGTCAGTCTAGGACCATAATCCTTTAATTTATTCATAAATGATCTGAAAAAAGGGGTAAATAGTTGAGGTGGCAAAGTTTGCAGATGATATAAACGATCGAAGAGAGTTAGACCAAAGCAGGTGTGAGAATTCAAAAGCAATCTCACAAAATAAGTGATTGGCAACACAAATGCAAATAGAAATTTATGTGGATTAAAGTAAGTAATGCACTGAAAAAAATAACACCAACTATATACTAAATGATGGGGGCTAATTTAGCACACAGTCAGGAAAAAAGATCTTGGCGTCATGAGTGGATAGTTCTCTGAAGATGGCCTAGAGTGTGCAGAGGCATAAAAAACGAACAGCGACGATGCTTAGGAATCATTCAAAAGGGATAGAGAATAAGACAGAGAATATTTATTGCTCTATATAAATCATAGTATGCCAATCTGAATACTGTTAAGTGTGGTCATCCTCATCATCAAAAAAGATAATTCGTAGCATAGAAAAGTTCTCAAAAAGGGCAACAAAATGATTAGGGTTTTGGGAGAGGGTCCCATAGAGGAGAGATTAAAGAGGGTCAGGCTCTTCAGTTGGAAAAGAGGAGACTAAGGGGGGATAGAATAGAGGTATATAAAATCATGAGTGATGTACGAGAAATGTGGTATAAGGAAAAGTTATTTACTTATTCCATAATACAAGACTAGGGCGTCACCAAATAAGAATTAATAGGAGCAGGTTTAAAACAAATAAAAGGAGTTCTTTCACACACAGTGCACAGTCGTTGTGGAACTCCTTACGCAGGAAGGTTTGACGCGGAGGCTGGACTATAACAATGTTTAAAAGGAACTGATAAATTCATGTGGCTTAAGCCCATAAAGCTATTAGCAGGAAGGGTAGAATGGTGTATTAGCTCTGTCACAGAGGATGGAGAGGATGGAGAGACAGTATCATTGATCATGCCTGTACTTCACTCCCTCAGGACCTAGCATTGGCCACTGTCAGTAGACAATACTGGGCCTAGATAGACTTTGTTGACTGGTACAGCATTCTTATATGTTTATGTGCACATTAGCCCAAGCAAATTCAGCAAGCACCTGAATATTGGTGTTTCAGGCCCTCAAAAGGGACCCATCTGCTCAGGTACAAAATACCCCCCACCCTCTCTCCCTTTACTGGTTTTTGGAGCCCATGTCCTTGTTAGTAGTGTACTTAGTTGATGGGGAGTCCTCTGTCATAAAACAGTTCCACTGGCCTTGATTCACATAAATCAGGGAACAACACTTTAGTCTTCCTTCCCAATAACGGCAAACTGGGATCCACAGCACCAAAGTTGAACCATGGGTGGCTGTGGGCTCTATGTCTTAGGTGGGGTGGGTGGCCTATGCAAGTCCAGGCTGAAGTTCTTTTCCACACTACCAACAATTCACCCCAGATGTCAGAGTGGAGCTCATCTGATCGCTTACACACCGCACAGATATATACAATAATTCTTTATTAGAGGGATATATTTGTTAAGTATACTTAGTTAGTAAATTATATGCGTGTTGTGTGTATATATATATATATATATAGTGACAAAGTTCCTCCTCTACTGGTGGGTCCGCGCTTATTGGCCGGATTTTGTTCACCTCAGCGATCTTCCCCCTCTTAGTGGAATCCCAACAGTTTGGCTCAGCTCCTCCTGTGTCGTCGGAGTTGGGAGTTGGGGGGAACCGGGCCCACTCTACTCTGGGTTCCAGCCCCGGCCCTGTGGATCGGCAGCTGTCTATAAGGCTCCTGTAACACTGCATGAACAGCTACAGACTCCCAGGGCTAATTTCCCTGACCTCCTCAAACACCTTCTTATCCTCACCAAAGGACCTTCTCCTGGTGTCTGATTCAACGCTTGTTCCCTCAATGTACAGCAGTAACACTCTCTCACTCTCAGCTCCTTCTTCTTGCTACGCCAGCTCCTCACAACTGCCTTCTCCTCTGGCTCCTCCCTTGCCGACTGGAGTGAGCTCCTTTTAAACACCAGGTGCTCTGATTATGCCTGCCTTGGCTTGGCTGCAGGTGTTCTAATTAAAGTAGCTATCTCTACTGCCTTCTAGAAAGGTCTTAATTGGCTCCAGGTGCCTTGATTAACCTGGAGCAACTGCCATTTGGTTACCAGAGTACTAGGGATTTGTTTAGCCTGGGGCTAACATACCTGTTCCTCAGTACTTTACTGTAGCCATCTGGCCTTGCCCCATCACAATATTCAAACTGTTATAATTTTTTACTTATACATATTCTTCTATTCAATGTTGTCAGAGGTAGGTGGAACCCAGTTCTGTTTATTCCAGTTTAAATAAAGTCCCGTTTATATTATTTTTTGACAACCAATTTTATTAACTTGGCTACCATTAAATAATCTTTTATCACAGTGTAACACTCCCCCCAGCTCTCACATGCTAGGTAAATTACACCAGCTCCATGACAGACCATTACTAAAGCTTGGTTGGTGGTTTTAGGACAGGGTGGCCCTTGGATGTATTTCAAATGATAACACAATAACCTTCCTCTGAGATGTCTGTTTACACCTATATAAAGCGATGGCCTAACCCTAACTCTGGGGAAAGAGCGTGGAAGAAAATGATTCCTACAAAGGGTGAAGCCTGGTTAGAAGTGAAGCTAGTAGGCAACAATGATGAAATGAGCTCTGTGGAGCTGCAATCTACTGGTGATTGCTGTGAATATTCTGGTTCCACCCCACAAGTTACGTCGTCCAATTATATTTCCTAAAACCAAGCTTTCTTTACTTGTAAACTTGATTAACACAGTTACACAAGTTCCCATCTAAAGAATAACTATCTTTCAGGCAAGAGCAGGAGGCTCTATACATGGCTGAAATCTGCACAATGTCATTCAGCTGCAGATAGTAACTCGGTATGATGCAGAAGCCCTTAGGCAACATTGTAAAACATATTTAGGATCCTGGGTGTGCCACCAAAAGGACTTAATTCCTATCCAAGCCATGTAAATGCCAGATTTCCCATATTACTTTCAGTTTTACAGTGAAAGAGACACAAACCCCACACTAAAGAGACAATTAATTAAAAAATAAAAATAAATCTACTTGGAGCTTGTCCCTGTTGGGTGCTCCTGGAAGCACTCCTGGAAGATACTTGTAGTACAGACATCATGTGCTAAATAAGTCTCATGCCTTAAAAGTGGATTTTTCTACCCTGAGCTGCAATTGTAAGAATAAGGAAAGACACTATCTGAATCCTGGTGGCTTAGAGAACAATGTTAAGAGCCTTGAGATTGTTCATGGTTCAGGACGGTTAATGAGTAAGTCAGAAGGAAATGAATTAAGTCCATCTCAGGGTCAAGAACCATTCTGCACTTCCAGATGGAAGCAATTAAGATCCCTTAAGAAATCAAACTGTTCAAAACTGCAGGACGAGAGAGAAAGAGACCATCTCCCTTACTCGCTGATATCACTGACTTAAGTTGGGAATGTCTGAAAAAAGAAAACTGGTACTTTAGGCAATAACCCAGCCTTCTCCTGTGCAAACTGCACACTTAGTAGCGTTTTGTTTAACTTCTCCTGTACTGCTTCAGGCAGCACAGTGCCATTACCAGGGGAGTTCATTTAATGACTAGATGATTTAAAACCATTTTATTTAATCTGAGGGATTAGTCAGTCAGTCAGTCAGTCTGTGTCCCTGGCCACTTTCTGTTAATCAGTCATATTATCTACCTAGTCTCTAAGTAAAGATACTTGAGGAATTAGAGACAATGACAATATTAGCAAACTGAGACTGTGTCTAGCTTTTAGATATGCAGGTAAAGAGATATAAGTGACCGGGCTAAGTATTGTTAGCACATGAGGTCACAGGGATAAGAAAGTGGTTTCCCTGGAGACAAACACATTTATATCTAGGATCTGGCCAACTCAGATGAGCAGGTTTCCTGCTGCTCTCTCTTTCTCGTGGGCTGTCATATCTTCACCTGGATTTTCAGAATGCCACTCACTGGTCTTATATTGAGGAATTACACACAATTCAAAGCAATAAGACAGTTCTCAGCAGGTAAGCTGATGTACTGAGACCAACCACATCACTTTCCCAAAACATGGCTTTTTTTTTCTGGGCCAGAACACAATGCTACAAGTCACAACTACGGCCCATTCAGGCAGCTCTTACAACAGCATGGCTCTTGGGTCAAAGCTCTCACACTTTGCCTGCAGCAGCTGCTCGTAACTACTGTAGACTCCCTTTTTAAAATAAATGTTGCTATTTTGCTGTATACAGTTTCCCAACCAACAGATGTATCCAGTACAAATACAGAGAGCAGAGCAGGGTCAGGATATAAACATTGAAACCACAGAATAAAATCCAAGAGGAAAAATGTTTTAAAAAATAAATCCAAAAAGCTATTTAAGGACTGTAAATCATTAGCAGGCTAAGTAAGAAGGGAGGATGCTCTTTGGATAAGGTAGTAGACAAGGGATAATATTTTCAATAGCACTTACATGACCTAGGAGCCTAAGGCCAATTTTCAAAAATGACTAGGGACCTAAGTCTCAATGAGACTTCTGAAAATCTCAATGAAACTTCTGTGAGGCTGCAAAAGTCTACATCATTTTCGAAAATGGAACAAGGCCTAGATTAACATTCTACTTTTTCAGAAGAAAGATCTCATAGTCTGAGTATCAGAGGCATAGCCGTGTTAGTCTGGATCTGTAAAAGCAACAAAGAGAACTGTGGCACCTTATTGACTAACAGACGTATTGGAGCATGAGCTTTCATGCATGCATCTGACAAAGCGGGTATTCACCCACGAAAGCTCATGCTCCAATACGTCTGTTAGTCTATAAAGGTGCCACAGGACTCTGCTGTCTCTCATAGTCTGAGTTGCTTACATGAACTAAATTCTTGAAGAGATTTTGCTTAAAGATAGCAGGAATCTCACGATAACACACGACGGGCCTTGATTTGGCCTCAGACTGAACTCTAACCAGAATTTAATTTGGATACAAACCACTGGAGATTCTGGCTCTAGTTCACTAGGATCCTGGCCCATGACTAGGGCTTCTAGCCATTGATGGTAACACAAGTAATAATCAGAGGGGTAGCCGTGTTAGTCTGGATCTGTAAAAGCAACAGAGAATCCTTTGGCACCTGCGCCTGACGAAGTGGGTATTCACCCACGAAAGCTCACGCTCCAAAACGTCTGTTAGTCTATAAGGTGCCAAAGGATTCTCTGCTGCTTTTACAAGCAATAATGATACTTCAAACCTAAACAGGAGTTTACCAAACTTAACTATCACCAATAAATTTCTTAGGCAAATATGGTAACCATGTTTAAAAATTATCTGCTGATTTAATACTTTGGAGAGAAGAAAATTTAAGTGTGGTGTGACTGTAGTAGGATCAAAAAAGTAGGGTCCAGAGACACAAACAGTGGTAAACCAGAAGAAAAGAAAAAGTATGATCCACTTGGTTTCTAGCAACAGACTAAGAATTCAGACTTTGGGATTTAAAGAAAACAAAAAGATAAATCCATTAACCACCACACTCTATGGGGCAAAATAATGAATAACTGTTTAGTCCAAACTCATTCAGATTAGTTTAAACATACAGCATCTAAGCACACACCTGCTAGCCAACTCTAGTTTAAATATTATAGAACCCAAATCTGACATCTCTTTAAAACATTGAATCTAATGGTGAATAAATCTAGTATTTTGATGTCTTTTTCCTCTCTGGGAAAAGTTTGTTCAGTTTCCACGTGTCTTCAGTTTTTGGCCTCTCTACTAGATTAACAATAGAGATGTCAATTGTAATAGTGGTGTTCTTTTCCTCAATGGTGAAGACACCATTTATCTATTAGGAACTGCTCGGATACTTTTTCCAGGTAGCAGCCACCTAACAGCCATCAGATTGCAGCTTCTGGTCATATACCAAGCTGGGCCAAATGGGAAGTGATGATATAGGTGAAAGTGTATGCTATTTAGTGGTGCTGGAACAATTTGTATAGTAGGGGTGCTGAGAGCCATTGAACCAAATTGTAAACCCTGTGTATGATGGAAACCACTTCAAACCCTGGAATGTGGCAGCACCTCTAGTTCTAGCACCTATGATGCTATTCCCAGTTTCCTGACTTCTCCTAGTCTCCTCTACTATATGAAAGACAACAACAAAAGCTAACCTTGCTTCTGGTAGTTATTTCTGCTTTTCAAGAATGGTACAATATAATACAGCATGAATCACAAAGACAAATGATGGGGATCTTGGCCATTCAGTGGAACAACTTGCATGACATCTATTTCAGGCTGTGCAAGAAACAACTCATCTAGTTTTGACCTGTACGCCAGTAGCTCTCAGCCTTTCCAGACTCCTGTACCTCTTTCAGGAGTCTGATTTGTCTTGGGTACCCCCAAGTTTCACCTCACTTAAAAACTACTTGCTTACAAAATCAGACCTAGAAATACAAAAAACTGTCACAGCACACTATACTGAAAAATTGCTTACTTTCTCATTTTTACCATATCATTATAAATCAATTGAAATATAAATAGTGTACTTACATTTCAGCGTATAGTATAAACAAGTCATTATCAGTATGCAATTTTAGGTTGTACTGACTTTGCTTGTGCTTTTTATGTAGCCTGCTGTAAAACTAGACCAATATTTAGAGGAGTTGACCTACCCCCTGGAAGACTCCTGTGTGCTCCTGGTTGAGAACTATTGTCATAGGCTATGACAGCAGCAGTTCAGAAAGACTTTGTATAATGCATCTCAGAGCAAGATTCTCAGGAGATCTGTGGCATTTGTAAGCATATTAGAATTACTGATGCTCTTGCTGCAAATGGCAATAGCAAAGGCCTAATGGGCAAGCATCCGTTCAGGAACCTAGCAATGGGAATGGGTAATAAAGGGGGTTGGGAAGGGTATGTGCAGGAGACAAAAAGCAAGAGAGTCAGGTGATGCGAGATACAGATTTATCAATTCTAAAGAGCCATTTATGTCGCACTATAGAGTTACATGGTCTGATTCTCAAAAGGTGCTGAGCACTTGCCCCCCTCATTGACTTAAATGGGATTTCTGGCTGCTCAGAACCTCTAGAAATGAGGCCAACAGATGTGCTCATGTACACTGGCATATGTGAACCTTGAGTAAAATTCTTAATCATTTATTGGGTGCTATATGTAGAATGTCTGAATGGATGAGTTAGACATCCGCAACTGCTGTTACAGACACAGTGAGCTGAGTGAATGCTGCCATCTGTTGATGGACAATATACTGACCGGACGCTCTAGCAAGAAACTTCCCTCCTCTTTTGGGGTTTGTCTGCATTTTAAGCTCAGGGTATAATTTGCAGTGTGAGCAGATTAAACAGAGTGCAGTCCCGGTGGCACAAGGAGCTAGCTGCCCAGAGGACACACCTTTCTGAGACACAAGGCATGTACTTGCAGTGACAAGTCCCTCCCACTTCTCGCACCATCCCGACTACGCTATTTTGAGCTTACTAGCGCCATCACAGCTAGCATGGGTAGGGCTCCTTGACTTGAGAATTACATCCCAGGCTCGAAGCATAGACATACCCTTGATTAACTAACATCTGTGGAGGAAGGGCTGGTACAGAGTATACCTGGCAAAGTTGAGTTTCTTGCTATTGTAACGCTGACAGAACCCGGTTATTGGTGGGTGGGTGGGATCAAACTTGGGACCACTGAAGCTTAGTGTATGAGCCTCTATTCCATGAGCTAAAACCCACATGGCTCTTAGCCAAGGCTGTAGCAGACCACTCAATCTCTAGATGAGGACAGAGGACCACACCAAGCAGGCATGGGTTACATAATTCCTTTGCATCCCAGTCACCTCTTTGCAAGCCTGCAGCCAGCACTCATTTGGCTGTGGAAACTGACAATGCTCCCCTTGGTGAAGACCTAAGTGTGACATTTGCTTAGAGCAAACTTGACTTGAAATCCGTGAGAAATGGCATGGTCCCATGTGAGATGAAGCATGATAAGGCCTGGAAGATTTGAAAAAGGGAGGAGGGGTAGCCAAAAAGGCATAGGACAGGCCATATTTCATCTGGCTACTGAATAAAGAAAAAAACCATGAAGGCATAAAAAACATCAGGACAACATTTCATATTTGGAGTTCTTTAGAATGATTTTATTCAGAATATTACAAATAATCATATCACAATTTTTACAGGAAAATGCTTTAAGAATCAACTATTTTAAATCAACCTTGTTATACTTAAAGAGTATTTACATTCACAGAAGAAACCACTCTTTGATTTTGAAAATATTTGGCTTTCTATATACAAGGCTCTGGGCATAAGTGGTATCATTAAGTGCCCCAAGATGCATTTGCAAGCAAGGCACTATACTATCTAAGCTGATTTCATGTTGTGATCAAATAATTTCCAGCTGTCCAAGTTTAAGGCCCCAATCCTACAAATAGTAACACAGACAACTTTATTTACAGGAGGAGTCTCATCGAGTGCAATAGGACTACTCCAGTGAGTGAAGCTACTTAAGTGCTTGCTGGCTTAGGGCGTTAGAGAGCAATTTATAATAATGGCTGAGCCACTTGGAGCCAGGACATAAAGGGCACAGGTGGTGTCAAGCCAGGCATCTACCGCACCAACGGCAAGCAGTTTCCAAGACATCTACACCATAGCAGTGGTATTATTATGGATCCTCTGAACAAATGAAAAGCTATTGAAAGAAGATTATTCTCCCAAGTGCATGGTGAGACTATGTAAATTTTAAATGTGCCCTACATTCAAAAGGAAGCACTCAAAAGTGCTGTTTTACATAGCACCACGGAAGGAGTTTGCAAGTGAAAGCACAGGATTGGGGATGAGAAAACCCAGGTTCTACACCTGGCTCTGTAACAGACTTTCTATGGGGCCCTGGCCACCTCCTCTTTGTGCCTCTCTTTCCCAATCTGTAATTTAGGAGAACAAAAGGGGGTGGTGTACTAGCACTGGTGAAGCTAACATCACAAGTGCTCTGAGATCAGCTGGCAGCAGGTGGTACAAAACAATAACCAATTCAAATTAACACTATATTATAATGTTAAATTCATAGCCAGATTCAGAAGTAAAGCTAAAAATCCTAACTAGTGCTCAGAAATGGCCGATAATCATCCTCAGCATTTACATAACTCTTCACAAACATTCATTAATTCCAACACCCTTGAGAGGTGGTATTATCTCCATTTTACTGGAGATACTGGGAAACTGAGGTATCAGAGCCAAAGTGACTTGCCCAAAACGATAAAGGGAGTCAATCTCAGAGCCAGGATTAGAATTTGGGTGTTCCTGGATCCTAGCCCTGTGCTCATGACCACTATGCCATGTCTCTCATAGTGATGATGGAGGTTGTCTATCAGCAAGGAATCTTATGTACCATACAGGCAGTGATTCCTAGCAGATGAGGAAAAGAATGCATGAGCCATTCTGAATTTTCCAGCTTTTGTAGATTTAAGACAGTTTGAATCCATTTTGCATACTACCCTGGTGTAAATATTACAGTGAATTTACCATCTCAGCACAACCCTTCATTCAGGAGTAGATTCTGCCACCCTTCCAATGAGCAGTACTTTAATCCTTGGAAAGCAATAGGACTACCCACAGACTAAGGTAAGGATGACAAAACAGGGCCCTCAGTTATTAACTGAAGCACAGTTAAAGTCTTCTTTATAGCCACATATTTATGTTCTGTATAGTATATCTGCTGTTAACTAACGTACTTGTAAAAATGAAAAATGGTACAATTTTAAAAGCCTTTACATAATAGCAGATGGAATTACACAGTACACCTTGATGATCACACCTTGGAACTCTACCTAGTACTAAAGGACCCTGTTCTAATGTTACTTTGACAGGGATCTTTCTGGTTTAGAAGGTGATTCATGGAAGGAGGAAGGCTTCTATTAAATTTACATGTTGGCTTTTTTAGAAAGAATGGAGCATTTCCAAAAATCTCAGTTTGTAAAAATGTTATATTCAGATCAGAGCAGTTCAGAAGGCCCCAATGCCACCCCAACCTACAAAACACTAAAAACAAGTGACAGGCCAACAGAATCTTTAAAGACCATTACTGATAAGATGTATTGAAGCTACAAAGGTCTGAACATGTAGCACTCAAAATGAGTCTGCCAAAGTTTAGATACAATATGGTGCCACCAAAATGTTCTACAAGTATCTACAATTGTGGTAAGCCCCTCCAGACCTTACCTTCTATTGCCATTTCTGATGTCACTGTTGGTTCAGGTAATTACTTTCAGTGTTCCTCTAGTCTAGATTTTATCTGTGACTCTCTTTACCTGCATATTGATCTTATTAACACATACCTCGAAAAGAACATAGGAGGAATATTTCTGTTAGATTCTGAGCTGGTTTTTATTTTACTAAAATTAGTGCATTCTTTTCAAGATCAGAGAATCCACTGAGTGATACAGAAAAATAACCCAGGTGGGCAGTGCCACCCATTAACAAAACCAGTTGTGAAAACAGAGCATTGGGTAAACTGTCAAATGGGAATCAGATTAATCCGTATATACTCATTCATTAGCCCGTTCGTTTATAAGCCAACCCCCTCCAAGATAGTTATGTAAAAATAGCAAAAACTGTATGACCCATTCATAAGCTGACCCTATATTTCAGGGGTTGGCAAACTTTGGCTCCTGGCCCATCAGGGTAAGCTGCTGGCGAGTCAGGAAGTTTTGTTTACCTGGAGCATCTGCAGGTATGGAGCCCCTCAGCTCCCTGTGGCGACGGTTCGCCATTCCCAGCCAATGGGAGTTGTGGGAAGTCATGCGTCCCTTCCCACAGCTTCCATTGGCTGGGAACGGCGAACCGCGGCCACAGGGAGCTGAGGGGCTCCATGCCTGCAGACACTCCAGGTAAACAAAATGACAATGTATTAGATATTCAATCCAATGATTCCATAGAGTTTAAAATCATCAAATTTTGGTGTAGACCTGTTTATAAGCTGACCCCTGCTCTTTGATGCATCACTTTTTTACCAAAAATATTTGGCTTATGAACGAGTTTATACAGCATAAATATCCATACACTCTGCAGAAGCATGGAGGATATTTTGTGTTATATTTTCCATTTTTAGAAGACTAATGTGCATTAAAATACACGGTGTGATATCAGAATTGTTAATTATTGCCATGGTATATCTGCCTTGCATCACAACTGAGAAATTCCCCGTTCAGCTGGCTCAACCATTGTCCTCAAGATTGCTCAGCAAACATTGGAACATTTAAAAAAGAAAATCTCATTGTCCAGTGACATAATGGAATAAATCAGTGGAGGAAAGTAACAGCTAAATGAGGTGTTAAGGGCATTTCAGACCTTGGCCAGGAGTTAATTCCAGTTTTAGATTAGGCATCAGTTAACAGCCCACGTGCTGTAAGACTTCACATTATATTTTAGAACAGATTCCAATGATCTCATGCATAGGACACAGAAAGTCAGTATGTCTGCACTTTGATCTTGAAGTGTAATTCCACGTGTTTGGTGCTATTAGCCCCTCCTGCCACACGCACTGCTGCAGCTACATTTTGTTTTTAGCAGGCTAGCCCACTGCCAGCTAACATAGGCGTGTCTCCTAGAGTTGGGCGTTACACCCCCAGTGCAAAGCGTAGACATATGCTCTAAGAGGCTGTTTGTGCCCTTCTGGTAGGAATGTTGCAAAGTGCAATTCTTAGGAGGGGAAAATGCCAATACAGCCAAAACACTGTAACCAGAGTTACCCAAAGCAGATTCAAAGGAGATGCTCTTGTCTTGACACAGTGACAAGTCCCTGCTAAGTGGATTTTATAAGGCAGTGGTGTATGATTTGAGACCAGTGTACAGTATGGTATTGACCTGTGTCAATTTTGCAAATCTCACTCAAGATCTCATAATGGCCCTAACAGGACAAGGAAATGTAGAAGGGCAGAGCAAGAAACAACAAATCTCCCTTTAAAAGTTAATAGGGGCCTTGCATGTTAGTTGCAGCTTCCTTTTACATAGGATAATTTGCCAGTTCTATACCCCAAAACACAACTTCCAGTTACTTCCATCAGATGATGAAAGACATACCAATGGCACATCTGATAGAGATTTAATAGAGAGGGCTAAGGTACATAAAATCTCACAACTTTAGCTGTGGGCAGGCAGAATCAGATCATCTTCAACCACACACATACAGCACATGCAATGTGCATGCACACAGTAAGGACAAGAAAGAGAGGAAGGGTTTACAACATACTTCTATAAGGCAGGAGGCACTGTACCAAATGTGTTGCTACAGCATGGTCTTCAGGGAGAGAATAAGGCACCCTGGCTATCAGGATAATTAGCTGCAGCTAAATTTAACACAGTAGTAAAATGTTTAACGTTTGTAAATAGCTGCTTTTCAAGAAAGAAAAACCTCTAACAGCTTTGATTACTGAAAGGTAAGACTCTATTCATTAAACCATTCCAAAAAAGTTAAAGTACCACAGAATGCTTCATGAAATTCATTTCTTAGACCTGTCCCATTGTGAAGAAATGTGTGTTCAGCATTGTCCAAATGAGAGAGAAACAGAAGTTCTCCTGAAACACAAACCCTATCAAGGCAGCTTCTGCAATCAAAGGAATTGGCTCTTGGCAGATTTTCAACACGATTTCTTGGTTTTGCTCTTTACATTTTTTTCACTGATTTCATGATATTTGTGAGAAAACAGAACATGTGAAATGACATTCTTGGCTCTTAGTTGACCTTATGGCCAGGACTTAAGGCTAAATACCATGTAACCCCCTCACATTCAATTCTATGTGGGTGAACAGTGTACACCTGAGAGTGGAATTTAGCCCTCCATGTTGAGGAAACTGACAAAAAAGAACAAAACAGAAAGTTTTGAAAATAGACATAATGCCCCGAATCAAACTGTACAGAAACTTAGAAGGATTAGGTTACATACTGTATCCTAAAAGGATAACAGAAATACAGATGAAACCTATTTATAGTTTTAAAAATAAATAAGCACCTGGAATAGGACACACCCCAATACCAGATGTAAACAACTTCAGCCTGTGGTTACATTAAAAAGATATTTGAAACAATCAGAATTACTTTGCTAGCAAAACTCAAATATTGCAAATGATTTGTGCAAGAAAATCTTCTCAATCCATTTCCAGTTAAAATAAAGTCAAGTTTTCAAATTCATTTGTCTAAGTTTTTCTTTTTCCATCCCTGAACTTGTTCAGGAATTAATCATGTGCAAAGCCACCTGTGTATGATTTATGTTCTGATGTAAAATTGCCAAGCCAGGTATTTTCAGCACCTTTGTTACTTTATAACAAGCTCCCTGCCCGGGGGCAGATGTGTGTGTTTGTGCATGTCGAGAAATCCAGTGTCACTGGCAGCCTTTTCTTACAATTTGGAAAGAGCTGGCAATTTTTAACTCTTGTTAACATGAGTTATCTTAAGCTCACTAAGGACTGAAGTCACTCCATCAGCACTCAGTGACAAGCACCTTTTAGATATTGAGGTCTACAGCAACAGTCATTCTTAAAATTATAAACTGGGTTTATCTAACATAGTTCTGTGTTTATGACACATTAAACGACTGTGGATGGAGATCTCACGAAGGGATAATACAGTATCTACGTTCATATAAAAAGAACGTGCTGAAAACAGTGTTTCATTTAATAAATAAGTTTATAATTACAGGACACAAAGTGTTGCTACTAGCCCTTTCTGGAAGGAAAATTAAAAGAAAAGTCAATTTACTTTTCAGTCCATCATGAAGTATATACAGTGTAGTGTCATCAAAAAGCAGTGCTTTTAAGAATCACTGGGCTTTCTTCTTCATCCTTTGAAACCCTTGTGCTATTAGATGCTTGTCTGTCCTTGAGTCTGGAAAACAAATAGTGCAATAGCTAATTAAAACAGTACCCTCCAAAATCCTAAATGCAAGTTTGTCCATATGGACCCTGATTCAGCAAAGTACCTAAGTATGTGCCTTACTTTAAAATCCCACTGACTTCAGTGGGATGACTCTCATGCTTAAACATTTTCCTAAATCAGAAAATGAAGTGCTGAAAACTCTCAATGATCTTGTGATTCCACGGGATTTGAAAGTGCTGAACGCTTCCGATTGATACCCAGGGGACTTTTTACCTATACTCATATCAGGAGAAATTATTTGGAAGATGAACTTTCATATTATGAAACAACATTTCAACATTTTTATCATGTTTGCTACCTGTCAAGGATGTTTATGTTAAATATCTTAAATCTGGTTATACTCGTAAAAGGCTACATAAAATAGCTCATTTTTCATGTTTATTTCCTGTGGGCACTGTGTACTCATGTACACAGAGCCACCCAACTCTGAAAGAATGACTTGGATTCTATTCAGGCTCATGAATCGTCAACAGAATCACAATTAAATTCCATTAGTAGGGCTAAATTCTTCCTTTAATGACACCTGTGTAAACCCATCAGAGACAAGCTACGCATGCCTACCCATGCTCCATTTAATTTGCTTGTTCAGTTGTTTCTCATACTTTAATCCTTACAACTCCTTAAACTTTTTTGTTCCTCTTCTAAGAGCTCCCTTCAATTTGTGAACAAGTTTCAAGCAGCACCATGTATGGTATGCACAGCATGTTGCTGATACTCATCTCTGCTGTAACTCAGGGGAGTTCCATTTGGCCAATTCTATTGCTGATTTGAGATCTTAATTTTTTTTTTAGTTTACCATCCCCAAAAGACAACCAGGAATCAAACAGCTAAGAGGGAACTGTATTTTATGTGGACATTCTTCTCAGAGATGGTAGAATTTTCTTGAGAGAGAAGATTAGAAGGTAACACTTACCCTTTAACTCGCAGCATCTGCTCTATGGTGTCTGGGAGTGGCATACCATAACTTTCTGGCAGAAACAGAGTAAGGATTCCTGTCAGCACAGTCAGGCTTCCCATGAGGATGTAAGGCAGGAATCTGTCATAGGCACCTAAAAGAGCATAGGACATGCTGACCTCTGGTTTACATCACCACCACGATGAACCAGTGGTTAATATTTGAGTCCTGTGTATAATGCAAACATACAGCTGTCTAAATTGCAGTACCATTGTGCTGCAAGATATAAACATGTTAAAAAAAAGTTGAGTCTATAGTCCACATGGTTGCAAAGATAACTTTCACATGGTAAAGATCCATTCATAGTGGCATTTCCCTGAGTCTCCAGACAGCCTGAAAAAAAAAAATGCTGAGAGAGAAGAGTGAACTGCCCCATTCATCCTGATAGGATGTCGCCTCAGAAGCCTAATGAAGAGATACTCTAATGTGCAGATATCATTGTTCAGTGATTTTTTGAGGCCAAATGTTCTTTAGGAAACTAATGGCCAAATACAGATCCTATTATATGGGCATAATTTCTTCAAGTTCTGTGTTTTCAAATCACAAAGTATTGAGCAATGTTAGAATTTCTAAATGTGAGCTGAGGTTACTCACTGAGAAGAGTAGAAGCAGCTGAGATTCTGTTATAGCATATTTGTTGACTAATCTGCAACAAATATAGGGAAATACGCTGGACTTTACACAGCAAGATGAGAGCATGACTATAAAGACATACTGTGGTTTAACTGAAGCACTGATTCACTGTTACGGAAATCAGCCTAGCCATGCAGCTGTTCAATTTTGTTTTCAGTACTAGCCAATTTGGCAGGAGATACAATAGCTGGTATCTTACCAAGGTAAACAAAATAAGGTGAGAGGATGCTGCCCAATCTGGAGGCCATGGAACTGGCTCCAACTCCCATATTCCTCACAACTGTTGGGTACAGCTCAGCAGTATAAACGTAAACAATTGAAAAGGAAGATGTGATCCCAAATTTACCCAGCATCACCAAGATAATGGACAGGATGTGAAGGTCTGAAAGGGAGATTCAATCAGAACATCAGTCAAACTGTAACAAGTCACTGCATCTATTAACCCCATTTTTATTTTTTGCTTCTCGTCAACTTAATTCCAGTGTTGGCGTTTCTTGGTTGATTCATTTTAACATAAAGACTCTTAATAAAATAAAACCATCTTTCTCCTAAGATCATCCAGTCCTGCCACCTAGAAAGTTTGAGAACAGAGAGACAGCTTAAGGAGAAACACATTGGCAATGTATTTCTAAGATCCTGGTTCAACCCTAGTTAGTAGGATGAGCTTTGTAATAAAACACATATCAATGTACAGGTGATTTAAAGACTAGGAGTAGCAAATAATATAACCCACCTGTCACTCTTGGAGAATAAGCAAGACAGTTCTCCCTTTCATTTATTTATTCTTTGATTTGCAATAACATGCTTATACACCAAGCCCTAAATACATGCTCAAAGCCATCAACAGATTAGTATGGTGACAATCTCTGTGTACCTAGCAGAAGGCTACTTAATGGTGGGGTTCTAAGTATGAGATACCTTCCTTCAAATATGTTTTAATTGTCAAACATTCACTTTTTAAAAAAAGTATTGACACTTGTTTACTTTTAGTATTGTTATTTATCACAAAAGGTTACCTAATAGCTCTCCTGAAATTCAAGTTCTTAATGAGACTGAAGTTGGAAAAACATTGACAATTGGTTCTTCTGGAGACAAGTTCTGCAGGATTATGCCAGCTTCTGGTGCCACCCAATTGACTACTCCATTTGGTCTAAACCTTGTCCCACACCATGAATTTATTGGGACTCCAGGGGTGTAAATTAGGGCAAAACCAGACTAGAGTCTGAATCTTAACAGATCATAAAAAGAACAAACTGTCTTTACTTTAGAGAAAGAAACGGCTTAGGAATGTATTGGACACTGGATATGTCTACATTAGAGCTGGAGGTGTAATTTCCACCCCAGGAATACATACCTGTGCTAGGTCTGATTGAGTTAGCGTACTAAAAATAGAAATGCAACCATGGCAGCACAGGTGGGAAGAGGGGCTAGTTACCCTGAGCATGTACCTAGGGTTTCAGACATGATCATACCATCCCACTAGCCTGCCCCGTTGCTTGTGCTACCACAGCTGCACTTCTATTTTTAGCACGCTAGCTCGATCAGAGCTAGCACAGGTAAGTCTACCTGAGCTGGAAATTGCACCTGCAGATCTAGTGGAGACATACTCCGTGTCACATGAGCTCCCTGTGCAGTAGCAAGCAGATGTGGAGGGAAAGGGCAAGGATGGATAAGGAGAATCTGCATTTGGTCTATAGCTTTGGAGAAAGATTCTTCTCCTCCATAGTACCTCACATGGTTGCCCAGTGCTAGACTCTGGAATTTACCCATTAAAAAAAACTGATTGATATCAGCGAAAAAGTTCATACGTGGAGGGACCAGCTGAATGAAGAGAAGGACGCAGCCTCCCAAGAATAATGCAGCAGCCATCGAATATCGTCGGGGGAGATTTCGGAGAAGCACCCAGGCTATAATATAGGCTGGAACTTCGATAACCGCTGAGAGGAAGCAGTTTATGTAGGCATCACCATGCAAGTTAGGAGTGTCAAGTGAGAGGCCAAAATAGCCTACAGAGATTATCATCCTGAAAGACACAGAAAATAGGAAAGAATCAGACAGACAGACTTGTTCCTGCTCTCCCTCAGCCTCCTATGGCCACAGACTGCCAAGTGCCTCTCGCATAATTACTGTGCAAAATATTAACACTGATTTGCCTATGTAAGGAATGTCAGTGCTTACCAGACTCTCTCAGTTTTGAAGCTAATATCAGGTAGATTTATTGCTGTATGCAGTGGTGTAACAGACTCAGACAAGGCCTTCTAGAGACTAAATCTATCTGTCCATTTTTCCCCTGAATTTAAACCAACTTTTTTAAAAAAATTCCTGTTGAGTTTAAAAAGGCATCCAATTCGACTGGATGATTCCAGAGACATTTGTTAGCCCTGCTGATGCATGAGTCCATGTAAGCACAATCTACTGGATCCTCACTATAGCTCCTGTAAGAACAGTGGTCACACACAGCTTCCACTACCTTTGATTGACTAGATGCCCATGTCAATTTCTCTCCAATATAGACCTAGCAAAAACGATTCACACATTTGTCACTTCTAGACTGGGTCCCTGCTACACTGTCTGAAGAACTTCTGATTGTTGCTGGCATAGAGGGTTTCTAACATACAGCTGAAGATTTCAGAATGCACCAAGTAAAGGGCAGTGGTACACCTATATTAGAGTGATTACAATAATCATACTACTAATAATAAATAATTGTAGTCTTAGCATGACAGTTAGGAATCTTGACTAGCGAACTCAATCTGTTTCCAAAATTAAAATGAGGCCTATGTTAGATATCATTAGCTAGTGACAAGGAAGGAGAGAGGGAGCTCTGTGCTAAGAGGAATGTACTCAGAAAAACAAAACTGGGACTTCACTGTAGCTCAGCAACAAGAGAGCCTGTAATAAATTAGAGAACTAGGATATCTTGAGAGACACTGAGCATGGAAGGTTACATTTCACCAACAAGAGACAACCATTAAAGAAATGAGGAGGTCACAGCCATTGTACTGGGAAATCTCTGAATGAATCAAGTAGGCACAGAGCTCTCACTTTTATTGTTGTTATTTATCAAGGACTAGAGCAAGGATCAGCAATTTTTGGCACATGGCCCATCAGGGAAATCCACTGGCAGGCCAGGACGGTTTGTTTACCTGCAGCATCCGCAGGTTCAGCCGATAACAGCTCCCACTGGCCATGTCTTGCTGTTCCAGGACAATGGGGGTTGCAGGAAGCAGTGGCCAGCACATCCCTCAGCCCACATCACTTCCCGCAGACCCCACTGGCCTGGAACGGTGAACTGCAGCCAGTGGGAGCTGCGACCAGCTGAACCTGCGGATGCTGGAGGTAAACAAACTGTCCCAGTCCACCAGCGGATTTCCCTGACGGGCCACGTGCCAAAGGTTGCCAAACCCTGGCCTAGAGCCTCAAGGAGGTCAAGCCCTATAATGCTATCTGCACACGTAACAAATAACCGAAGAGCTTGCAATCCAAAAGACAATTAGTTTCCTGCTGGCTTTGTGCACGGGGAGATGTACTGGCTGCCGCTTCCAGCAGCTCCCATTGGCCCGGAGCAGCGAACCATGGCTAGTGGGAGCCACGATCAGCCGGACCTGCGGACAGGGCAGGTAAACACTCCGGTCTGGCCCAACAGGGGCTTTCCCTACACAAGTGGCGACCCCTGTTTGAGAAACCCTGCACTACAGCCTTGCAGATTTCCTGGTGTGACCTGGCAACCTAAGCTATAATTTATAAACAATAATTATTTGACAGAATTTAATGAGATAGAAGAATGGTTCTTATCACAAATTATCCCTTTGAGCCCTGTGACTGAATTCTCAGCTGTTCTGCCATATATTCAAATCTGTGCTTTCAAAAAGTATTACTGAGCTCAAAGCATCATCAAATCTAGACGTACCATCCCCTGCTAATGCAGTTTACATTAGGCTGTCATGTTGGAAAAGCTTGATACTCAGATATGGATTCTCAAAGAACATTCTTGTAGGGGGATTTACATACTATGTGATGATCAGGCCTTAGACTTCCGCCCCACCTACTACAGCCTGGCAAAGGGATTTGATTAGGAGGCTCTCAATTGTTCATATAGTTTGAGATGTGTGATGGGTTATGCATCCCTTTATTTGCAGCCACCCTATACTATACTACTCCCAGTACTAATACCTCAAACAAACAGAGCACACTGTTTGTAGGGCAGGAGATGCTAGCCAGCTTTTCTAACACATTAAGAGATACTCTATGGTGGCTGCTGGAAGTGACGTTGGAGGGCAGAGTGGGCCGTGCACTTTTTACCACGGCAGCAGACATCCCTGCAAGAAGTTCAAGAGCAGAGAGAATATTCAACATTGGTCAAAATTCACTCTTCTCTCAAGCCTTTTTTTTTTTAAACAGTTACTGAAAAAAGTCACTTATTGTAATCCTTAAATGAAAAACCAACCTGCTTAATCTGAATCTTGTGGCATTAGCCAGAAGTTTACTGGCTTTGAACTTTATGCTGATAACTTTGTCTGTGCCTCCTTTTTCCTTAGAAACGGCTGTAAAAAAGAGAAAACCTAACAGCAGGTACTTATCATTCAGTGGCCTTTGTACTCGTGCGTTCTAGGAGTATACTATTGCTTACCAAATAATCACTGACATAATAGTGACAAATCGAATATTTTTTGTCCTCACTAGGTCCAAAATGGTGTGCGTCTGCTGCTTCTGGGAAGTCATTTCCTGCAGCTAAGGGAAAAAATACATGGACACATTGTCATTAGAGCCAATTCTGTATCACAAAATGTTTATTCTGAATGAGCAATATGGACTGCAATAAACATCTTGATAGACTTTAGGACACCTGACGGAGAGAGAAATTTAAATCAGGGTGATTATAAATAAGGCACAAATTTTTAACAGTGAGGATAATTAACCGTTGGAACAAACTACCAAGAGAAGTGGTAGTCTTTTACATTATTTAAATCCCTTGATTTAGATCACAGGATTTTTTTAAAAAAAATCACTAATTTAAATCTGGTTCAGGCTTTGTAAAACTAATTTGAAAATTTGTGCTATTACAACTTTAAATTAAAATTTATAATTAATTTATAAAATGATTTCTTAAAATGTCATTACTGGTAGGGTCTCTTAACAAAACTGCCATCAGCAAGAGACAAAATATTGAAAGTTAAGGCTCTGATCCTGCAAACGCTTCAGCAGGTATGTAACTTTAGTTACATGAATGGTCTCTTGATTTCAGTGGAACATCTCATGTGACCACAGTTAAGCATCTGCATAAGTGCTTGCTGTATCAGAGGGCAAAATTCTATTTTTACTCAAAACTTCTTTTATTGGCATACAAATTTTGTCACTTCAAAACAAAATTGCTTCAGTGTTACGATGAAAAGTTATTTGTGAACTAATTTTTTCTGACTAATTTAAGACTCCTAAACCTATATTTAAGTTTCTTAGGGAGGGATTTTCCAAAGCATGTAAGTGACTTAGGAGCATAAGTCCCACTAACTTCAAACTGCAAACCCTTAATAGCCTGGTTGAAGCATTTCAGCATCCTTGACTCGTGGACATTTGATATATCAGAAAACGTGTTGGTTGGAAATATAGCACAAGGTATTTACTTAACAATTTCATTCTGAGTTTGTGTGATTCACACAGTAACAATGATGCTGGACTTTTCTTTTTTTTTTTAGGAAACCAATTAAGGAAATAAGTACAAGCATCCATTTTAGCAATTCAAGACTATTAAATGAAAAGTAAAGAACTATCAACACGGAAACAATAATTTGATTTAATTTTTAATCATGATTTTTATCCAGCCTTGGCAATTTATGTTTAGGTGAGAGCTTCCATTTCTACAGCTGCAATAAGAAGAGCTTTTTGCACATTAGCGTCATTCCATATACTGCTATATATGGAGATTAACACTGAGTGAAGGCAATCAAAAACAATTGTGTGGGAAGTTCCTTTCTCCTCTCAAGCTAAATTCAAAATGGCTGAGAACAGCAAATTCTAAAGACAGGATTTATGCTGGCTCTTTGAACTCCCTAACCATGTTAGTAATAACACTAAACAATATCTGGCACTTCAATAGGAACTAGGCAGATGATGTTACAGTACACTCTGATATTATGTTTCAGAAGTTTTTGTTTAGAAGCATTTTCTCCTAGAGCATTAGGTTACTGTAGGGGTACAAGGTTCACTACTTTAATCCATACAAATCAACAATTATGAGGTATGCTGGACAATCCAACCGCTGGGTTCATCATCTGACCAACCCTATATTATGATACACCACCCCAACTTCCTGATCAGCCTCAGTTCTTCATTTCTTGTTTTTACAACAAGCTGGTTCCTGGAGACTGAGGAAATCTCTGGTTTGTCCACATCCTTTTCAGCTAGGTCATTCTGAGATTAAATTGCAGTCAAAGCATAGAGAGATGCATGAAAATAAACGTGAGGTTTGCACATGCAGAGAATGGAAGGAATGTGTTATCTTTGAGGCTGTTGTAACAGTAGCTACAAACACAGCATTCTCTAGTTCTCGATGTAAGAATGTATAAAATAGTTAATATCAAATCAAGTCCCTATAAACCAACTGCATTGGAGATTCTGATCCTAATAAACTGTCAAAAGTTACATAATGCCTAATCCTGCAATCTTACTGGGCCTGAATCTGCCACCCTTACTCACAGAATATTACCTTACTATGAAAGAAGTTCCATTTACTTCAACGGGAATAATACTTTCTACATGAAAAATCATGGGAGAACTGCCCTCAGTGTGAGGAAACCTTATACACACAATGTGTCCCACTGAAATCAATGGAACTACCTGCATGAATAAGAATTACTAATGAGAATAACAGCCCTAAACTTCACTCGTCAACACCAAAAGACCCTCACCAATGTACTGGAAATTGCATCTGAGCCAATGTGAGTGCAGCTTTTCAATAAGGCTGATAGATCAACAGCAGGTAAGTATGCCCAGTGGTCTGAGATAGGATGTTAGATGGGGTGGGATCTGAGTTACTACAGATTATTCTTTCCTGGGTGCTCGCTAGTAAGTCTTGCCCACATGCTCAGGGTTTAACTGATCGCCGTATTTGGGGTCGAGAGGGAATTTTCCTCCAGGGCAGATTGGCAGAGGCCCTGGAGGTTTTTCACCTTCCTCTGCAGCATGGGGCATGGATCACTTGCTGGAGGATTCTCTGCAGCTTGAGGTCTTCAAACTACAATTTGAGGACTTCAATAACTCAGACATAGGTTAGGGGTTTGTTACAGGGTGGGTGAGATTCTGTGGCCTGCATTGTACAGGAGGTCAGACTAGATGATCATAATGGTCCCTTCTGACCCTAAAGTCTATGAGTCTATTTAGGTGAATGTAAACTATTTCTGAGGGAACGTCTACACTGCAATCAGACACCTGCAGCTGGCCTGTCACAGCTCACTCGGGCTCATGGGGCTCAGGCTAAGGGGGTGTTTAATTGTGGTATAGACATTCGGGCTCAGGCTGCAGCCCAAGCTCTGGAGCCTCAGCATCTCGCAGGGTCCTTTTGTTGTTTTTATAAATCGTTCACTAAAAAGCCTGACATTTTCAGTAGCATTAAGAGCCAGAGTTTTGTTTTCCTGAAAACAAGCTGCCCCTAAAGACAAATATGTCACATGTCAACTGCGTGCAGCAGTGCAACTCTCCATCCTTTCTCGTAAATCATATGATCTTTATTAAGAACTATACAGTTGTGTCACCATTAGCTGCCAAGAAATCAACAGGAAACTAAAAAAGGGGAACGTAGTGTAAGTTCTAACAGTTGATATCCGTGAGAAGAGGCTCTGCTCAATAGCTGGATACACATACAATGAAATCCTCGACGGGGCAGGTCCCAGAAGGAAGGTATGGGAGTGGCTGAGAGAGCCGATCATTTGGTATAAGACAGAAATGATGCTTTGAATGTAACTCTATAATCTGAAACCCCACTGCTTCTTAACTGAACAAAGTCCAGGAGTCCCTCATCTTTCAGGATCACTGGGAGTACCCAAATGGTGTCAGTGTGACCTCCAAAAATGAGACAAGTTTGGATATTAACACACTTTTCCCACCTACATTGTTTCAGCCCAGCTCAGACAGAAAGAAAACTTGCAGGAGCGGGGAAATGTTGGTGGGGCTGAGGGAAGAAGAAAGAGGAAAATGGTGCATAATAATGACTCCACCCTAAAGGGTTTTGAGAAAAATGCTGAGCTTGGATATATTTATATTACAGTAGTACCCAGAGGTCCTGACCAGGATCAGGACTGTGTTGGACACTATCCAAGCACAGAAATAGACCCAATCCCTGCAATGAATCCCTGCTTACAATCTGAGGAGTTACAGTCTCTCCCTTTAACATTCAATACCAGCCCCATATGACATTGGCAGACTTTTTGCCAGGCTACATTTGTGCTGCAGTAACAAAGGTTAACGCAGAGAGGATTGCGAATTTTTTCTTTTGTGTTGGTTTAAGTTAACAGAATGTTTTAGAGGCTCTTTGGTGTCAGAGATGGGATTTGAAGACTCAGAAGAAGACTGTTCCCACTCTCTCTCTGTCCTAGCGAAAGGCAGAGAGCGCTGGAAATCTCATGAGATTTAAGGCTCCAATCAGGTAGCACACTTCTGTAACCTGAATGAGTTTGGTCCTATTCAGGGAAGATACAGCTCTTATGTGGTCAGGGCTCTATTATATCAGAGAACAGTAAAACAAATAGCTAGACTCTAGTTTTATGGGGAAGTCCTCAAATCATGTGAGTGGGGCTCTCCTTCTCCAGGAACAGTCCTAAATAGCAAGTGGGGGTCCATGGGTTTTCACTCATCCCTTTAGTTTAAGGCCAGGTTTTTGCCTGTTTTGCTATGTGCTCTCTTATTCTGTTTCACCATCGAGGGCCTTTACATCTCTTTCTGGGACAATGATCTTTATATCTAAAAATCAATGGTTGGGGGAAATCTGAAAGTGAAGTCCATCTTGTATGATATGGTGAAATCTCCCCACCATGTGGCCAGGCTCAAGCACCCTGAGAAGTGAGAATTCACGGGCATGTGTCAGCTGTCTCATATAAAGAAGCAGATGGAGAAGATTTAATGCATTACAGGGGATAAGACAGCATTTCAGATAGTTTACTTAGTGCAGGGTATGTACAAGCCACAGAGCAACAAAGTAAACTATGAAACAAATTAAAGTGCCTGCCCTAAAGAGACTACAATGAAAAAGGCACAAACGGGTACAATGCAGAACACCGACATGTGTTTTCTTCCTGGCTGGAGTGCTCATGGAATAGAAGTCATGGAGGTTCAGAAGATTTATGAAGAGAAAGGATATGGGGTGAACACCTGTCATCTGTTTGGAAAGTGCCTAGGACGTTACAGGAACTACCTTAATCCAAACAACAAACCTGGAAATGGATTTTCTTGAATAGTAACCAGAGGATCAGGCAGATAGTTTTAATACACATGAAAGTTTACCTCCATAGGGTCAAATATTACATCTGGGGCTGTAATACCATTTGTTTTTGCAGCCTTTCGGATGATGATTTCTGCCTCTTGTACTCTTCCCTGAGAGATCAGCCACCGGGGAGATTCTGGAATGACCCTGCAACAAGTTTCAGAACATCATCATCTGCATTTCCACACTGATCACTGCTGCAAAAACACACATACACATCGCCACAGGTATAAATAGTTTAAAATGTGCTGTATCAGTGATTAAAAATAAAAACAAAACACACATTTATGCAAATCAGATTAGCATATACTGTGAAAAAGATTGAAACTAAAAAGTTAAGCTACAAATCAAACTTGCAAAGTACAGGAGGAAAATGTTTTATCAAAAGAAACTAAGGCAGTGTGAAACTGTGTGCACAACGCTGTGCTGTAGATGGGTAACATTTGGATAGTGATCCATATAAGTTAATAATTGTAGATATCACTGTGAGATGAGACACTTATATACAATCTGCCTTCATAAGAGAAATTGGACTCAGTTATATATTGTCTTTCCTCCAGACTAGGACAGGAGTGGACAAGCTTTTTGGCCCAAGGGCCACATCAGGAGGGCCGGGTAGGGAAGGCTGTGTCTCCCCAAACAGCCAGGCCCCTGACCCCTATCCGACCCCTCCCACTTCCCGCCCCGTGACTGCCCTCCTCAGAATCCCTGACCCATCCAACCCCCCACATTCCTTGTCCCCTAACTGCACCCTCCTGGGACCTCTGCCCCTAACCACCCCTAGCACCCCACTCCCTATCCAACCCCCCTGCTCCCTGTCCCCTGACTGCCCCCCAGGACCTCCTGCCACTTATCCAACCCCCCAGCCCCAATCTCCTTACCATGCCACTCAGAACAGCATGTCTGGCAGCTGCGCTGCTCGGCCAAAGCCAGACACGCTGCAGCTCTGCTTGGCAGGGGCGCGCAACCCTGCCACTCAGAGCGCTGCCCGTGCGGCGGCGTGGCTGCAGGGGAGGGGTCAGGGCTAGCCTTCCTGGCTGGGAGCTCAAGGGCTGGGCAGGACAGTCCCTGGGCTGGATGTGGAAGAGAAGGAGCTCCACCTTGTGGACTATTTAGGCTTATCGTGTTCCATAAAAACAGCATTCAGTGGAGGAAAATTCTGAAATCATATAGATGCCCAAATGCTGCTTTTTCTGAATAAAGTTTCACAGACCTCAATCCCAACTCATCTCCCAGCTACCAGTGGTCTCTTATTTCTGCCTTTCTCAGCGTAATCCTACTCTCAGTGAAGTTCATGGACTTCAATGGGAATAGGAGCAAATCATTCCCTTCTGTCCAAAATACTAGGTGGGAGCCTTCCTCTTAAAAAGCAAGCCACAGGACCTTGGAGCAGGTTTTGAGTAGGAAGCAGCTTTACACCACCTTTCTACTCTTCTCCCCGATCAGCCCCACCTAGAGCAAAGAGGATGAAGCCAGCGGCCAGCATCTGACTGATTGTTTCTAATGGACCTTAAACTAACATGGCTTGTTGTTTATTCCTTGTTTGCCTGACAGCAGCAGTGATGACAGAACAGTCCTGAGAAGAATATTTCCCTTCCTATGGTACAAATTAACTACGTTTATTAAAAGTGAACATGTTAAAGTTCTAATTTTGTTCCTGCTACAAAAGGCATTTCACTGAGCATGGTCAACTTTGATATTTGGTTCTCACAACTAGCACAGTGCTGCATTTATTCAGGCTGCAAACGCTGCAGAGAATGACAATTTATTCTGTAAAGCTTATCTGTATTGAACTGTTTGTTCAAATTGATGGAAGCATTTCTAGTAATTTTTTTTTAACATAAAACACAGATGTAGGGTAAAATTTGATCTGACAGTGTCCAGTAAACTGCAGCTGCACAGACTGCACACAGATAGCAATTTTATTTTGTCTTGGCCACAAAAAAATTGTGTCTAGACTGTATGTCCTTTTGCATAACTGTTTGACTGATGATACTATACAGAGATTTAAAGCTGATAAGCAGATATTTACTTTACTTTACTCCATCCATGAATAAACATAAACAAAGTATCTGTAAAATATCCCAAACAACAAAATGCAAAGACATACAAGTTAAATCTGGAGTCACAAGGGGAAAAGCACACACCAACCCATACAGACAGGAAGGTAAGAGTCAGAATCCTGAAAGCAATTCCAAACAGCATTAGAAACCAGCTTAGAACTTTCTCCAAATATGTGGGCAAAGGCCCTGAGATTCAATCTACATATAAAGGCTTTTCTGTAAAACAGCCTCATTTTGGCCTTGGATTTTGCACCTATATACTTTGTACCTGCAGGCACATTTTCTACCTCTTTTGCATTTAACTGCCTGATTCGTGTGTGCGGAAGATAGCCAAATTCTATAAAATGTGCCAGCAGTCATTTTTGGGCACATAACCTCTTAGATATTTAGAAGAGCTAATTGAAAAAGATGTAGCAGAAACGTCTGGGCATCACTAGATAAGACCATATGTAGGAGAAGGCATCAGAATGCACCAGAAGGCATCAGAATACAGTGATGGATACTATAGAAAAAGTTAAGATAAATACAGAACTAGCCAAGTGCAAAGAGAACAAAAATTTATCTGTGAGAAAATAAAAGTGCAACAAATTTCCTCTAGCTTAATGATAATGTCAACAACTAAGCCATCCTTCATTAATTAATATTATGGAAAGTTTTTAAGGAAGGCTTTGGTAATAGGCTAGAGGTTTTGGCGCAAAGGTTAATTCTTTACTGATAGAGCTTTAGATGTGGGTTCTGTCTATGTCAGTTATTTTCAACCTTTTTTCATTTGCAGACCCCTAAAAAATTTCAAATGGAGGAGCGGCCCCCTTTGGACATTCAACCTGTGGTCCGTGGACCCTATCTTAGAAGTCTTAGACTGAAAACTGACTGAACGGAATTCAACTATGGATGTTGCACCTGCTTGGCACGGCATTTGACACAATGTGAGAAAGGGCGCTAAACTGTGGTTTTCTATGGTAATGACAACATTTCCGGGTTTTGACCTGTAGGTGGGGGTATTCACATACTTCTGACTGATAAGAAAAACGAAATACCTTTTTCGGGGCCTGAAACTTTATTTTCATAGTCACCTTTCACGGATCCCTTAGGCCTGGGTTACACTAGCGGGGGTGTTCAAACTAAGATACGCAACTTTAGCTATGCTATTCGCGTAGCTGAAGTTGAAGTATCTTAGTTCGACTTACCTGGCCATCCTCACGGCGGCGAGTCAACTGCTGAGGCGCCCCCGTCGACTCCACTTACTCCTTCTGCCGAGGTGGAGTACGGGCGTCTATTAGTGGATAGATTTATCACGTCCGGACGAGACGCGATAAATCGATCCCCGATACATTGAACACTACCTGCTGATCCGGCGGGTAGTATAAACGTACCCTTAGACATAGTCTGTAGACCACCAGAGATCCAGGGACCACAGGCTGAAAACCACAGGTCCATGTTAACCAGTTTCAGAGCAGTAATTCTCCACTGATGCAGTGCTACTAGAGGAAGCTTGAAGCATATGTAGGACTTGGGTGTTTCTATAACACTTATAGACCAGATTCTAATTTAAGCTACTGGTATGAAGCCAGCATAGTTACATCAGTATAAATCCAGAGCTACTGAGACAAGAATCTGACCTTAATTTCACAGCCAGACAGCCCTAAATTTAAAAGTAGTTTAAAGCTGTTTTTTTTTTTTTTAAAGAAAATTTAAGATTCTGTACTACAATGGCAAAATCTGGCAGAAGAAATGAAACAAAGACTTCTACCTGTGATTCTATTAAACACCCCCAAAGGAGACACCAGATACACTCATACTGTGTCAGTCATAACCTCTTGCTAAAGTCAAATATTGCATCAGATTCCATATTTCTTTTATGTTAACCTCAGGTCTGAACCCTATCAGCTGTAGGTGAGACTTTCTGAAGCCAAACATCTTCTAATGTAGGTACACTCACCACCACAGTGGAATGCAAAGCAGCCCAGGTAAAGTAAGAGCCAGAAGCAGCATCTGCCAGTCTCTGATGAAGTAAGCAAACAGTGGCAGCAACATGTAGCCAACTGCATAAAATATGCAAACGCCTAATGTGCAGAATATAATACGAACTGTTTTGCCAAGAATTTCTGTGCCTGTTCAAAACAAGAGAGTGTGGATTAGCATTTTAACTTATCAGAAATAATAGCAGTCAAATATTTTACCACTATACAAGAACTGACGCTACTTTTAGCAAAATTGTTCCACACATGCTACAATGTTAGCACTATATTAGTTGCGGTTTTTCCTGTTTTAAAAGGATGCTGCCAGATCTATCTTAGGGCCTGATTCTGCACCAAAAGGGAGTACTTTTATGAATAAAAACTATATGATTATACTCTAAAATTGTTCTAACTCAGTGAGTAAAAGCCTTCTGGATTCCAAAAAACTCACAACAAAAAGGCACTAGTCTGGCAAAACCTACACCAACAAACCACGTTTTTTGCCTGCTGCAGCAGTTAGCTAAACACTGTTTTCAGAGCTACTTTGGGCTTTGTTATGGCCACAAAGAATTCAGTGCTCTAGACAATGAAGTCGCTTTTTAAAACAAAAGCATTCAGAGATCTCTCAAATAGATTCATAGATAGTCTTACTTGTCCTCCAGTCAGACACCTTTGCTTAGAGATCATAGAATGGATGCAATGACAGAATCCATGTGACAGCTTGACTTTCATCTCAGATTGTTTTCAGAAGTCTTAAATTGCACTTACATGTTTGATCACAATTACAAATTACAGTATCATATGTACAATTTGCATGTGTTTGGATGCAAACTGCAGTTCACCAGAGCAACTGGGCACAACTCATTCTACACATCTACCAACATATGACTATGAGTATGCGTCTAACTGCATCCTCTCACTGGTGAGCTCTTGCTTCAGATAAAGACTTGTTCCGATTTACTCCCTTTGCTCATTTAAGTATTTGGTAAACAAAGCATTTTATTTTAATGTGTTACTATTTCACTAAAAGGAAAATTTTCAAATGGATTAGCAGTTAGCCATGCTTGGTAAGGTTATATTCTTATTAACAGTGCTGCTTGGGAAAAAAATAAAAAACAAGCCATTAGTAAATGAGGAGAGCAGTGGGAACAATAACACTGAAAATGTGCTATGCATAACAAACTCCCATACCAAGTACAAAGGCTGCCACATAGTTAGAGATCTGTCCCATGCCCACGATGACAAAGAGCACTGAAAACATCTCCCAGCTGGTAGAGAAGACCTGCAGGAAGCTGAATCCGGTTTGCACCCCCAAGGTCGCAAACAAAACTTTCTTCCTGCCAAACCTTTGGTGGACAAAGACAAAAACGAGAGGGTTACAGAAGAAACAGTCACGAAAATACCAGCAAGATCAGTGAATTAGTCTTGCACATAGGGGGTTTCTATAATGAAGAGAAATGTCTCAGAAAGCGGGACAAGTAAACAAGCATTTCAGACAAGCTAAAAATTTCATTCCAAAAGTGGAAGAATATCTTAAGTGCTGCAATTGGGGTATGTCTATACTGCAACTAGGAGCATGCTTCTCAGAATGGGCAAACAGGCACATGCTAGCTCTGCTTACTGCTAAAAACGTGGTTGCATTGTCTTGGGTGAGTAGCCCAGCAACAGATGTGATTGTACTCAGGCTGCTAGCCCAAGCTGCTGCCTGTGCTGCCAGGGCCACACTGCCATTTATAGCATGCTAGCTTGAGTAGATCTAACGCATGTCTGTCTTTCCACACAGGGAAGCATGCTACCAGCTGTGGTGAATACGTGCCTTAAGAGATTTCTCTGCGGATGTGGTGGGAGGTTCTCTCTTCAGGGATGATGGAATGGGTGTGGACAAGTGCAAACACCTAGAAAGTGAATTATCGCTAGAATGCAAAAGATGAGGCGTCAGAGACTCAAAAGGAGTGCTTTCTTCCATGCCCCAGAATGGGACAGTAAACATAAGGCAGAGAAGTGGGGTCTTCTGAGGAGAAAAACTCTGACCCTGTGCCAATCTATAGTCATTAAGGGCCCCAATTCTGCAAATTATACTCAGTTACACTGAACAGTACCTTGCTCTGTGAGTAACTGTAGTGGAGTGGTCATCCGCACCTGCCCTGATGGCCTTGAAATCAGCGCTGGGAGAGGGCTGCTGCTAGGAAAGCAGCAAGCCTCGGCTGATTGGGGAAACAGCCACATCTGTGGCCACGCCTCAATCAGGCCACAGCTGGCTCGTACAAAAAGGCTGAGTGCCAGAAGCTCAGAAAGGCTCTCTCCAGTCTTGGAGGGAGCAGGGCCTGGCTGTCTGCAGAAAGGGTACTGGGAGTGAAGCAGGGCTGGGGAAAGGCTGGAGGAGAAGAGGAGCTTCAGGCTGGCAACTTCTCAAACTGCAGGGCCTGGTCCTAGGCCCACAGAGGTACTGGGTGATAGTAGAAGGCAGCAGGTCCAAACCTCCCATGCCCATGATGAGTGGCTTTTACACTGCAGTCCATCCCAGGGAGTGGGGGCTTTATGACGACTGGCACTAGCTCAGATTGAGGCAAGGTGGGGATTAGAGGGTTGGGGGTTCCCCAGAGAGGGGAGACCCAGAGGCAGAGTGTGGGGGTATTGCTAGTGGACAGCACCCCAGATAAAAAGGCACCGGGATCCAGGAAGGACACGGGGCCAGCGGACAGCAAGATACTGGCCGGCAGAGGGTGCTTTGCGCTGGAAAGAGCTAATTCCCGGATGACCAGCAGGAGGCGCTGCAGGGATGAGTCGTCGTGCTGCTACAGTAACCTAATTGATTTCCAATGGGACTATTCATGGAGCAGAGTACCAGCCAGTGTAATGGTGTCAGAATCCAGCACTAAATGCCCTTTGGTATTTACTACAGGAATGGGAGTTTTAGCCCCAGCCTCTTGGCAAACTTTGACCTTAACAACATGCACATTCTGGCCTAGTTATCTAAATATCAGCAGTTGCCTTAGCTTTCCACTTTGATGCAGGCTTCCCTGCATCACACAGATTTCATGTAACCCTACTTCAAAATCAAACTTGATCGAGAGTGTGACAACAGTGGTGCCCAGATACCACAGTGTAAGTGCAGTATAAGACTTCGATAGATTGGAGGGATAAGGATGCACAGATGAACCAGAAAAAACCCTTTCCTCACCAATCCATTCTGAACTGCTATTTCACCATTTACTCTTGCTTCTCAGATTACTGCCTGCCTGCTCTGCAGGAGGAAGGCAGATTCCAACATGTCTGCAATACTGTTTCTGAGGCACACTGCTAGGTGGCGCTAGAGTGTAAAACATATTATAAAGGAAAAATCCCCTGGGAGCAAAACTATGCCAGACCAGTCTCTCCTGGGACAGCGTGTGGCTGTCTATCATGCCTGCTTCAGTACAATGATCACATTAGCATTTGGAAGAGACACTCTGTACCTATCCCAGTGGTTATGTTTCTGGACTCCTTAGCAATGTTTCCTCGGGAATCATTAAGGTAGCAAGACAGCTGAATCAAGCTTCAGGATTGTCATAACCTAAAGGCATGTCTACACTTCAGTAAAAGAGAAAACAGCAGGGCTGTGGATGGCCCAGATCAGCTGACTCAGGCTTACAGGACTCAAGCTGCAGGGCTATAAAATTGTAGTGTACTGTAGATGTTCAGGCTTGCACTGGACCCTGGACTCTGAGGACATGTCTACGCTGCAGTTAAAAACACATGTCTGGCCCATGCCAGCTGACTAAGGCTCAGGGGACTCGGGATAAAGGGCTGTTTAACTGTGCTGTAGATGTTGTGGCCCAGGCTGGAGCCTGGGCTCTCGGACCCTGTGATGTGGGAAGGTTCCAGAGCCTGGTCTCCAGCCCAAGCCAGAACATCTACAGTGCAGTAAAACAATCCCTTAACCCAAGTCAGGTAGTCTGAGCCAGCCATGGGTTTCTAAGTGCAGTGTAGGCATACCCTACGATACCACAAGGAGGGAGGGTCTCAGAGCCTGGACTCCAGCCCAAGTCCAAAGGCCTATACTGCTATTTTTAACCTCGCACCCAAGCCCCATCAGCTGACCCAGGCTCTGAGACTTGGTGCAGTGGGGTTTTATCGTAGCATATACATACCCTAATAGTGCATGATGGAACACTCCTAAACATCCCTGCAACAGAAGTCCCTCTCTGTTGCAAGAAGAGAGGAATGGATTCTTAATACCTTACTCAGGTAAACTATTAAATCTTTGCAGGTGCTTTATCTGGGGAAGAACTTCAGGATTTGGCCCCAAAAAGCAAGATGTTAAACATGTGTGAGTACTACTATTACTTCAGAAAAGGCAGAAAGGTGTCATATGATTTCACTAGAAACCAGGTAGAGGCCACGTCATGTATGGCACATTAGACCTCAGATAGTTTGAAATGTAAGAGACTGAAAAACCCAGATTATTGAAACATAAGAATGATTCCATTTTGTTTTCACCCTGGTGCTGATCAACAAGACAGCCCATGGTTCTAGCAGCTGGGTCAATAAGCCACTTTATTAGAGACTGTTGAACAGTATTCGTGTTTTCTACCTTCCACAAACACAAGCCACTGGGCTTAGACCTTGAATTTGATCATATAGGGTACAAGAGAATCTATGAAAGCTTGTACAAAGGGAGTTATTGAACTGAGCTAGAAAAACTACAAACATGTTTTCCTAAGTACCCATAACAAGAGATAGTCCACATTAAATCAAATGGTAAAACATAAGCCTGATTTTTCTTCAGTAGCTGCTTGTAATTTTCCCACAACACATCAGGCAGTGAGAGGTCTGAGTGCTATGTAACCTACCCAACAATTGTTTCTGCCTGTTTTCATTTGTGGCTGTAAAAAGATAGACTTGAAATACAGAAAAAAAATAAGCCTCAGAATAGTATTTTGTTTTGATTAGGGTGGCTGACTTTATGCCAGGCTAAGGCTCTGTCTACAATGAGATTAGATTGTGGTAAAAACGCCAGCAGTCAATACACATTAGTACTCTCGTTAATATCAGCACTACAACCGTAGTGTTTTTGGTGACCATTTCTCATCAGTGTAGGCCCAACCCAAGAGTATATCAACTTTGCTACAGTTTGAACAAGTCAGGCATGCACCACTGGCTCATTTCATTTTTTAAGTGAGCTTTTAGAAAATCAGCGCTAGACGTTTTGGTGTATATACTTTACTTGTCTGAGAGCTGTCCTGATATAAAGGATCCAACCAGTACACCCACAAAAAACAAGGAGGCAGTTAAAGGTGCTTTCCAGTCATCATCACATACCAGATTCCACTGCAAGAGAAAAAAAGAGCGAGCCTTAACATTACAAGTTTATCAATAACACTTCGATTTTTCTTCTAAATTAACCAAGGTTAATCCAAATACCTTGACGGTAAATGATTCAAACGTACACTCTGAAAGGAAAAAAAAACAACAACCCACCACACAAACAAAAAAACCCTGTCAATCTGTTTAGGTCCCAAAATATAACTTCATGAAAGATCATTTAAATGGCAGAATTGGAATCCAGAGCCTAATTCTGCAGCAGAGGTGAATTCCTTGTCATCTTGGAAAACTTGGGGCCTCAGTAACAATACATTATTTGCATCATGTGTAGTTCCCCCACCCTCAAAGGGATGCAAGGGATTTTTCTTCTTTGAAACAAAGATGAAACACTGTCACGCTAGTTGATTTTTTACGGGCCTTATCTAAGTCCTGCTAAAGACAGCGGAAACATCATATTAAAAGAAAAGAAAAGAAAAGAAAAGAATAATTTAAAAAGTTTTCCATTAGATCTTTAGATTTCTGTCTTGGGACAAAATGCAGGGAACTGCAACGGAAACTTCTCTTACCTTAACACCGTCTTCCTCAAAACAATATAAAGTAGAGACAGGCCTCCACTGAACAGAGAACAAGCTGTCCATTGTGCCTAGTTATGCAAGCTGGGTTTGTGATGAGCTCCTACGCTATGGTTTTGCTCCACTATGCAACCCAAGAGTACAGATTATGCAGTTATTCAAGAGCAGAATTTCCAGATACTGTTCTTACTGTAAACCCCCCAGCCAGACTTAAAGGATATATGCGGGAGGGGGGGCACAAAATACAAGGCTCTAGAAATTCTGCTTGGGAATGGTTTGGTCATAAACTTCCCTTCCAAGAAATGCAAACACAAGCATACAGTAAGAAGGTCAAGTGTTTGAGTCTCATTACTGACAAATATTGTGGGGAGAAGAAAAGGGGGGGATATCCAATCAACAAAGGCATGCAACAGTTCACGACTGTTCACACAGCTCAGGAGAGACTGAACAGATGTTACTAAAATAATAAAGCCTTCATAAAAGCACTTTAACTCTTATGGTGATATATTAACAGTAAGTAATGAAAGAGGCTTAATTTTCTTCATATTATCAGGAATTATTTTTAAAAATTTGTTTACTAGAGCCAAACCAAACAAAGTCAGCAAGGAAGCCAAGTCACCATAGCTCGTTGTTATATCACTGCCACAGGAAAAGTTGTGTCATTCACCCCCTGCTGAGCTTTGCTTGTTAAAGGGATTTAACAGAGGACAATGAACTCTGGGGAAGAGAAGCAGGAGCAGTGCACCTAACAATAGGCTGAGCATATGACTGGAAGCCAGAAACTCAGGCAGAGCTAGAATTAGAACTCCTATGTGGCAGGGCCAAATCCTGCTTGTCTCACACATCCATCGAGTTCCACTGATTCAAATGCTACGAATTGTTTAAAGAGTGGATCCTGACCCTGCGGCCCAACAAGGAGAGTCAGAGAACAAAGCAATCCAAGGCAGAGCTTTGCATCACAAAGAGGGAAGCAGTCCCTGAGCTGCCAGCAGTTCCCCTTCTTATTGATAACTGTCCTTTCCAGAGTCCTAAGTTCTTAAAGACTAGCAGGCCTGCACAACAGAAGGGAGAAAACCAGGGCCCAGAGCAGAGTACCAGCCTCAAGTCAGAGAGGGGGAGACCTAAGGTTCCTCCTCAAGAAAACCAGCTGACAGCATCCAGGCCTTTCGAGAACTGCAGTTGTTCCTCGCTGCTCTGTACTAAGGTACTGAGAATACTGTCCTCTTCAGTGCCTCAGTCTCCATAACTGCCTCTCATGCCACACAAGCCCTCCTTCCTGCCCCACACTCTTTCCAGAAAGAAGTAAAAACTGTCCTCAGTGTAGATCGGCAGAAACTCACCCAACACCCATCTAGCCAACAGCCTTACACTGCCTGGCCAACTCTTTTCATATGTTGGTCCCATAATCCTGCACAGTGCTGCTATGAGCTTCATGCTAGCTCATCCCTGCCTCTACTCTCTGTGCAGCCTACTCTCCCACTACTGGCTCCTTGCAGGGAATAGGGATGGTCAGCAGGAACCAGGGAACAGTAGGAATTTAGAGCCTCAGCATTTGCTCCACTCTAGAGTCCTAGCTCAAAATAGAGATAGCTTCCCTCCTTCACAGCACTGCATTGCCAGTGGGTACAGAAGCTCTGAGGAAAATCCAGCCCCAATCTATCTGCACCTGCTATTGAGGTAGATCCTTAAGGGCCGACGAGGTGCTGCCTCCTGACAGATAAATAGTCTGAAGGCAAAGAGGGGAAAGGGAAAAAGGCTCAGACCATAAATGAAGTTGTTTCTGGGGTGTGTCCCCCTTCAGTAAAAGAAATCCTCTCCCTACATAGGTACCTATAGGGTATGTCTACACAAAAATAAAAGACCTGCGCCATGGCCAGGCTGGCCCAGACCAGTCTACTCTGATTTGTGGGGTTAAAAACTGCTGTGTAGACATTCAGGCTTGGGCTGGCACTTGAGCTCTGGGACCCTACACCCACATAGGATCCCAGAGCTCAGGTTCCCACGTAAGCCCAAACACCTACATAGCAATTTTTCAGCCCAGAATCCGAGACCTGCAAGCCCGAGTCAGCTGACCTGGACCAGCTGCAGATTTTTTATCCCTGTGTGGACATACCCACAGTGTGAGATCAAGTCACCACTTACCATTCCTTTTGATAAGCTACATAGATTCAGCTTGTCTCTTACCATATGGCAAGTTACCAGATGATGGATTGTTCTTGCAGCTTTTTGCTGAACTTTTCCAATTCTGCAACTATCCTTCAATTCTTTTCTGTTTGCCTCCCATATCAACTAACCCATGATTATGCCTTGGATTAATATTAGACTAACTGGTTTATTCTGTTTACCCTTTTAAAATACTGGCACAGCATTAGTTTTTCCTATGTCCTCTGGAACTTCCCCATTATTCCAAAATTTGTTTAAAAAAAATCAACATCAATACCTCATATTTTCTCAGGCAAATCTTTTGAAACTCTTAAGACCAAGTTATCTGGTCCTGAAGATTTTAAAATTTCAAACTGCATCTACTAAAGTTAAATGTCCACTCTAGTTACTGTAGCAATAGAAAGATATGAATGTACTGCCCAAGTACTTTCCAGATATAGAACAGGAATATTTATTGCTTTTTTGCACTGTTAAAGTAATGGTTTGTAAGCAATAATAGTGATTAAGTGTTACAGCGGATGCTGCAAAAACTCGCTTTTTAACCTTGGTAAGTCCTTCAAAAATATCTCAAACACAAAAAAGATGTTCAGTGGAATATTGGATTAAAAATTGGACATTTCCCATTATTAATGAGACCCGAAACCTTTTCCTGAACAGGCTGATGAGACTCCCTTTAATAATTCTGCGTTTTGAACTAAACAGTGAATTAAACTATTTTCACACCCAATGCTACTGTAAATTTCACCAATCTTGCCTGAAACAGGCCTGTTTATACAAACTGGAGTTTGCAACACAGATTGTTCTTTTTAAAGTTTTCTCTCAGTCAGAATTCACTGAGTGGCTTCACTCCATGTTCTAAAATGAGATGTCTCCTACATAATACAATGCAGAAGTCACAGGAAAAAAAATGGCCATTCTATCTTGCCAAGGAAACAGCACACTGCTAATTTCTGAATTCTCTCTTATTTCAGAGTCTATCACACATACACTGCAAACAATAAAATAAACAAAAATTATTATGTTCCTGTCACTGACAAAACTGGAGAGCCTAAACTGACTAGGAAATCTTAGCAAAGCACATTTAACACCTTGAAAATACGCAGCAAATGGCTATGGCCAAACAAACTGAATCCATCAAATCACCAGTAGTAATCGGACTATTACTAAATATACCAATAAAGCACCACCCACTGCACAGTAAATACTAATCCTGAATCCTAGATTAGTAAAGACCCTCCCTTCTTCACCCATCCCACCCCCACAGCAGCCAATGGAAATGGGCATCTATTTAAATACATTACTTCTAACGTGGGGCAAAGATCCAATTGGCCAAAGATTGTGCTGTGCCATTTATAGAGTAACTGGCAAAAGCAGTCCAGTGATTATTCTCAACTTGTCATATTGTACTTGTGAATAAGCTATATGAAGTAATGTTTAGCTACCTGCTTTTATGGATCTTCCATTGTGCACACATAACATGCTGTCCAATCACAGTGTGTGTATCCAGGGACTAAAATTTTCCTCTGGTCACAGGCCCAGGGCCACTTCTTGGAAATGTTCATGGGTTCTGAAAGTTTTCATACTGCTCTGCCAACTGGTTACTTACACTAGCAGACAGAGAGCTATCCAATCTTAAAATGCCACTCCAATTACCATTCTGGCTTTTCTTCTACTCCAATAAAGCGGTTTAAGAGCTGTAATGCTGAGAATTGCTAGAAGCAGAAACCAATGTGAGCAACTTGGAATCACAGCTTTCCAAGGCTCTCAATTTGTGGAATATCAGTCATTTAAAACAAAGTTATTTTAAGTAGGACAATGAAAGCGTGGGCCAGATAGCAATCAGAATGTTGAAATCTTAAGGTCCAATATCTCATGACTTGTTTGGTCATGAATTAGCACAATAAATGAATGCTGGAGTCTTCAGTTTTCTAATGACATATGGAAATGGTTCATAAACTGTGCTCTACAAAGCCACTGCTGCCACAATAATGAAGTATTGCCAGTCTTTAGGAATCATGTTTCCTGCTGGGTGTAGCCAGTCCAGAAATCTTGCAGGGACTAAAGCTCTGAGGTGTAACTCACTCAAGACCTGCACCACTATACTTGAAGGTCAATTGGGTTGTCACTTTCCACTAGAAGTGCTGTTTGGCACTGGTCCAGGACTGAATATAGACTATCTGAGACCAGAGAAAGGAGTAATTTTCATTCCTCAATATCCTCTCAACGAGGTTACTAGAATTCATGGAATTTGCCTACAATGATGTATCAGGCGTAGCAAGTATGTCAGAACTGGAGTGAAGAGGGACAGGCATTCTTATTTCCATGTTCCCTCCTTCTCTTTCTGTTCAGTTTCTCTGTCCCCATAACATTCAAAAATCTCTTTTGAAGGTTCTACATGATGGTTTGGGATGACAGAGTCATCCCAGGCTTCCAAAAGGCCTTCTCAATGGTTTCAAGCATATTTGGTGCAGCAGCTGCCTATTTTTTGTTTCTCAGCTCAGAGCCACTCCACGTAGCAGAGGAGAATGGGCCCAGTTACATCAAAAGCAAAACAAGGTCATTAAAAAAAAGATTCCCTTCCTCCCTCTCTCCTCCCCTCCTTGCATAACTCTTTAAAGCTGCCTGGTCTTTGTTTCCATGCAAATGCTAGCAACAGAGTAATCAAATCTCCTGAGGATTTTAAGAGGCTGCAGTGAGTGAAACAAGTGAGGGATACCTTAGGCTACGTCTAGACTACCCGCCGTATCGGCGGGTTAAAATCGATTGCTCAGAGATCGATATATCGCGTCTCATCTAGACGCGATATATCGATCCCCGAGTGCGCTTATATCGATTCCGGAACTCCACCAACCCCAACGGAGTTCCGGAATCGACAGGGGGAGCCGCGGACATCGATCTCAGCGAGCGTCAGGACGGGTGAATAATCCGATCTTAGAATTATGCATTTCATCTACGTTATTCTACAGTAGCTGAGTTGCGTATACTTAAGATCGATTTTCCCCCCGTAGTGTAGAGCCAGCCCATTAGTGGTTGGAGCATTGGCCCTGCTAAACTCAGAGGTTGTGAGTTAATTCCTTGAGGGCCATTTTAAGGGATTGGTGGCAAAAATAAAAAAGAAAAAAAAAAAAAAGTTTGGGGATTGGTCCTGCTTTGAGCAAGGGTTGGTCTAGATGATCTCCCTGAGGTTCCTTCCAACCCGCTGTATATTCTATGAAGTGCTAGAAAATTGCTTGCTTTTCTAACATTTTATGTAACAAACATTTAGGAACATGCATGAACCTTACCAATTCAAAAACCATGGCAAGAGTACTGCTTGTCTATAATTTGCATTTTGTAAAGCTTTAGAGAACATATCTTCATACTGGTAACAAGTATCAGAGGGGTCGCACGGTGTTAGCTGGATCTGTAAAAGCAAGCAGAGAATCCTGTGGCAATCCTTATAGACAACAGTACGTTTTGAAGGCGGTGAGCTTTTCGTGGTGAAATACTCACTCTCAGACCAGGTAGTTGACAATTTTCCAGGGGTAGGTATATATCTTCTAGCAAGCTAACCTAGAGATAACAGAGGTTAGTTCAATCAGGGAGGCATGAGCCCTGTTCATATGCAGTTAGAGGTGTGAAAACCAACGGAGGAGAAACTCGGTTCTGTAATTGGCAAGTCCATTCACGTCTTTGTTTATCCCAGAGCTGATGGTGTCCAAATTTGCAGATGAACTGAAACTCAGCAGTTTTTCTCTCTTGAAGTCTGGTCCTGAAGTTTTTTTTGCTGCAGGATTGGCCACCATTAAAGGTTCTGCTATAGTGTGGCCAGGAGGTTGTATTAGTGCTCTCCTACATAGGTTTTGTTGTATATTTGCCAATCATTCCTCGATTCGTGTATTTGTGTCCATTTATACCTTTTCCGTAGTGAACTGTTCCAGGTTGGCCGATGTCTACATTTAGCAGATGGGGCATTTAGCCTGCATATGTAGTTGGCGTATTATACATTGGTTCGGACGTCGCAGGTGAACATTGAACAGTGATTCGTGTGGCTGGATCTGTTAGGGTCCTGTGATCGGTTGTCTTGCTGGTTGTATGATCTGTGGGTGCAGTAGTTGGGATCGGTAGGTTTGTTGCATAGGATTGGTTCGAGGTAGAGTTTACTATGGTAACGGTGTTGGCAGTTGCTGGTGAGAATATTTGCGTTTCAGGTTGGCGGGCCTGTTTTCCTGTGGCAAGGATTGCCCTGTCACCTTCAAGAACCTGTGAAAGTTTGGGGATCATGTGGCCAAGATGGGTTGTAGATCCCTGAGATGTGCGTTGGAAGGGTTTTAGCTGGGGATCTGCTATTTGATGGCCAAGTGGAGTCCTGTGGTTTCTTTCTTGGGTTTGGTTCCGTGTAGTAGGAGGCGTCTGGGTAGCAAACAGTCTGGCTCTGCTTGATCTGTTGCCTAATTTCCTTCGTGCGAGTATTGTAATTTTTGAAATGCTTGTGGAGATTCTGTAGGTGTTCTGGGTCTCTGTCTGAGGGTTAGAGCAGAGTGCGGTTGTACCCTTTCTAGTGCTTTGGCTGTATTTTGACATATGTGATTTCTGGTTTGATTTTTTCTTCCTTTGGATGGAAGCTGGACGGCATGAAGGTATGCATAGCGCTCGGTAGGTTTCGATATAGGTGTGTGTTAATGTGACCCATCACAGTTTATTCTGCACCGTGGTGTCTAAGAAAGTGACCCTCCTGTGTAGATGGGTCCAGGCTGAAGGTTGATGGTGGGGTGAAGTTGTTGAAAATCGTGGTGGAAATTTTCTAGAGTCTCCTTCCCATGGGTCCAAGATGATGAAGATGTCATCGAACGTAGCATAGGCAGAGACAGTGGGGCGAGTGGACGAGAGCTGAGGAAGCGTGTTCAGTTCAGCCATAAAAATATTGGCGTTATTGTGGGGCATGCGGAGTGCCCAGAACAGTGCCACTGATCTGGAGATATATATTATTGCTCATCGAACCTTGGAATGTGTTGTGAGTAATAGAAGCCACAGAAGCTCAGCAGCCATTGTTGCTGTGCATCATCTAGGGATACTGCTCTGACAGCTTGTATTCCATCTGTGTGTGGGATGTTTGTGTAGATAGCCTCTACATCCATGGTGGCTAGGATGGTGTTTTCTGGGAGGTGACCAATGCATTGTAGTTTCCTCAGGAAATCAGAGGTGTCACGGAAATAGCTGGGAGTGCTGGTGGCATGGTAAGGTTTAAATCTTGCCATTTTACAAGACTTCAGCTCCCAGGCACTCTTAACGTTGCATTATTTCAAGTTGATTGTCAGTCCTGTTGACTGCAGAGTCAGAAACAGCTTCAAGATATCAGTCAGGTGGGTAACACAGAATGTATTGGGAAAGCAAAGGTCATAACAAAAGAGTAGGTGAAACAATAGTAATTTACAGATTTGATCTGTTTCAAAACACACTTGGCAAGTGAGTGTCAAACTCTATTAATGATAGATGAAGAGGCACAAGCAGGTTATGTGACTTGACAAAGGTCACAGAAGTCCGTGGGACAGCTGTGAATCAGACTCCACGTAATTTGACTCCCAGGCTCTTCATTTGTAAGTCCAGAACCCACCGTTGATATTTATATGCCAGATAATAAAATGGGTGTGGGAAGATCTTAATATTCCTCACACTATCAGATGTTTGATTTGTCCTCTGTACAAAGCCCTAACTTGTTTGTAGTAGTAATTAACGCTTTTCTCTGGAGAATATTTCCAAAATTCTGTACAACCTGTTTTGTTTAAAATTGGGCATTTGGAACCAAAGTAACCCCCCAAATTCCTAGTATTATAGGGAACTCAGTTCCAAAACTTATAGCATTTTTAACTAATTTAGTCATTATGAATTTCTACCCCTTTAATTCAACAATGGAAAGTATGTAAAAAATTGAATTTTACACTTAAATAGGATTACAGTCACAGCAGTATTAAGGGAATTCAACTGGTTAAACTGGCATTTCCTTTATTCTTTCATCATATGCACTGTAATCAAACAATGATCTGAAAATTTACATAGTACCTTTTATTTAAAAGGAATGAACTTTGACAACTGTGTGTCAAATGTTTTCAAATGGAATGAAAACAACTCTTTGATTTAACACTACAATTATTTAAACAAGCACAGCCGAGCTATACAATAACATTCAAGACAAGAAGTGAAGAAGACTATCACACCAAATCAGAACTGCAGAAGGAGTTTATGTAGACAGAATGTACTATAATTACCTTAACTGAAAATTTGGCCAGGACACTGAGGTTAACACAATAACTCTTATAAAAAGTGCTATGAGATCTTCAGTAGCCTCAACTGCTCAAAAGCACATTTTAGATGCATTCACTACACCCGTAAAGTCCTACCTAACTCAGATGGAAGAATGGCACTTTGTAAATTAACACGACCAAATCCTGCAGTGTCTAAGGGCTTGTCTACATGGTGCCTTAGTCTGTACTGTGGGATGTAAATTATACTGTCAATGTAGTCACAAAACAGGACTTCATTAGTGTGCACTAGGAAACTTTTAGTATGCGCCAGTAGGATCCATGCAAGCCTGTTAGTGTGCAACACATTGGTGCACACTACAAGTGAAACCCCTTTAGTGCAGACGAATGCATCATGTAGACAAACCTTGACTCCCAACCAGACAGTGACCTGGCTTGATCCTGCTCAGCTTGTGCTGTGATTCTGTCAGACCTCATAAGAACATAACATACAAACATAAGAACAGCCAGTCTGAGTCAGAACAAAGGTTCATCTAGTCCAGTATCCTGTCTTCTGACAGTGGCCAATGCCAAGTGCCCCAGGGGGAATGAGCAGAACAGGGAATCATCAAGTGATCCATTCCCTGTTGCTCATTCCCAGCTTCTGGCAAACAGAAGCTAGGGACACCATCCCTGCCCATCCTGGCTAACAGCCATTGATGGACCCATCCTCCATTAATTTGTCTAATTCTTTTTTGAACCCTTGGCCTGCACAACATCCTCTGGCAAAGAGTTCCACAGGCTGACTGTGCATTGTGTGAAGAAATACTTCCTTTTGTTTGTTTTAAACCTGCTGCCTATTAATTTCATTTGGTGACCCCTAGTTCTTGTGTTATGGGGAGTAAATAACACTTCCTTATTTACTTTCTCCACACTAGTCATGATTTTATAGACCTCAATCATATCTCCCCTTAGTCATCTCTTTTCCAAGCTGAAAAGTCCCAGTCTTATTAATCTCTCCTCATACGCCAGCCGTTCCATACCTCACAAGATAATATGACCGCATCCTATTAAAAAAAAAAAAAAAAAATCAATCAACCCGCAGTGATAGAACCTTCTTATAACAAACTTCCAATCTGATTTCACTACAAAATTTTCATGCATTACAACATATAAATTGCAATTCTATTATAGAGAAGTTTTTCTGTGGAGGTTGAGAACATCCAGGGCTGGCGCTTCCATTTAGGCGACCTAGGTGGTCGCCAAGGGCACCAGGATTTGGGAGGGCGGCAGGCTGCTCTGGTGGACCTCCCGCAGGCATGCCTGTGGAGGGTCCGCTGGTCCCACGGCTCCGGTGGAGCATCCGCACGCACGCCTGCGGATGCTCCACCGGAGCCGCGAGACTGGCGGACCCTCCGCAGGGACGCCTGTGGCAGGTCCACCGGAGCTGCGGGACCGGCAGACCCTCCGCAGGGACGCCTGCAGCAGGTCCACTGGAGCCGCAGGACCAGCGAGCAGCAGAGTGCCCCCCGCGGCGTGCTGCCGTGCTTGGGGCGGCGAAATGGCTAGAGCCAGCCCTGCGCCTAGGGCGCCAAAAACCCTGGCACCACTCCTGAGAACCTCTTACTATATAATACCATTATGCATAAAGTAAGCTTCACCATTATTGCATATGCCTGGAAAGTTACAGAAGTAACTGCCAAGCCAGTGGAACAGCCTTCCAAGGGGAGTGGTAGGAGCAAAAAACCTAACTAGCTTCAAGACTGAGCTTGATAAGTTTATGGAAGGGATGGTATGATGGAACTGCCTACAATGGCATGTAACTGATCTGCGACTGCTAGCAGAAAATATTTCCAAAGGCCTGTGATAGGACACCAGATGGGGAGAGCTCTGAGTTACTACAGAGAATTCTCTCTCAGGTGTCTGGTTGCTGGGTCTTGCCAACATGCTCAGGGTCTAACTGATTACCATATTTGGGGCCAGGAAGTAATTTCCCTTCCAGTTCAGACTGGCAGAGACCCTTGGGAGTTTTTTGCCTTCCTCTGCAGCACAGATCATTTGCACGTTTAAACCAGTGTAAACGATGAATTCTCTGTTGTCTTTAAATCATGATTTGAGGACTTCAGTAACTCAGTCAAAGATTATGGCCTATTACGGGAAAGGGTGGGTGAGGTTCTGTGGCCTGCAATGTCCAGGAGGTCAGACTAGATGATCACAATGGTCTCTTCTGGCCTTAACGTCTATGAGGTTACAAAGAACTGTTTCACTATAGAAGCACTACTCTAATATTAATGAAGGTTTCATTTCCTTAAGAGTGTTACTATAGGCACCAATCATAGATAGACCATTACAAACATCAAATACTTCCTCTAGAGACTTGCTCAATTTAACCCCTGTTATATAAGGAAGACTTTTCTGAAACCTGCAGTTGCAGTCTGCTGTTTATTGTTTTCTGATCCCAGCATGGGCAAACATAAAAGATAAAAAACAACAGGAAATTGGAGGTATTCTACATACTAAAATCTCCTTTTAAAAACTGTAACGGTTTTGTTTTGGTCGACCCTACTCTTCCCTCCCACCTGCTACCCTGTAAATGAAGGCAGGACCTTCAAGTGATCTGTCATTCTCACCATTCACTACTTATGAACTTTGAACCAAATTCTGCCCTTAACTATACCCATGCAAACCACTACACTTAATGGGGCAACACAGGCATAAGTGAAGAATTATCACATAAGTTTCTGTTATTTATTTACATATATCAAGTGCCCAACGCCCAAGGTGCGCTATTTCACTATATAAACTATTCAAAAATGCAAACCAGATCCACATCTACAAAAGGATATAGTGTATTTCTTGAATTCCTTCTCCTGAAGTTGTGTTAAGCCTTTGCAAGAGTCTCATCTGCACAGAAAGTTAAGGGAAATTTCAAGCTTTTTCATTACTTTCTAAATCAATACAATACAATAAAATAAACCCAAAACAACGCTGCTGCTGGTGAAATTGGGAGAAGTGGTGGAGAAAGACACATGGACCATGATATAACAGTGAACTAGCCAGCAACTTTTTTTTTTAAATGTTAAAATTAGTTTTAAAGAGTCATGGAAACATTAGCTCTATAAATACATTGCCTGTGTTACGTCTAAGGTGGTGGTGTCTTAATTTTCACTGCACTAACACTGAAATGCTAGCCTACTGTGCAAACAAATACGGGCTACTTCAGGTAAGTTCCCTGGGGCACTTCTGTCTTATTACTACTCATCAACTTTGAGAGGCAAAAAAGGAGCACTTTTCTGTTCTGGGAACTTGCCAGGAGAGCTGGCAGTTTCTCAAAGAGACAATATTAAAAGTACAACAGCAAATTATGCTGATGCAAAGGAAAGATAAGAAAAATTGTAAAAGGCTCCATCAGGAGCTCTTTAATGACCTGAAAATCAGAAATCAAGCCTAGAAAAACCAAAAATATGAATTAATTGCTATGGATGAGTACAAAAGAGTAGCACATACATGTAGAAACAAAAACAAAGGCTAAGGCACAAAATGAGTTACACCTAGCAAGGGACATAAAAGGTACTAGGGGGTTTTATAAATGCATTTGGAGCAAGAGAAAGATGAAGGAAAGTGTAGGTCCACTACTTAGCTGGGAAGGAGAGCTAAGAACAGATGACATCAAGAAGGCTGCGGTGTTTAATGCCTGTTTGCCTTCAATCTTCACTAAGAGGGTAAATTCTAACCAGATACTTAACACAATTAATATTAACAATAAGGGGGTGGGAATACAAGCCAGAATAGGGAAAGAAGAGGTTAAAGAATATTTATCTAAAATTAGATGCAGTCAAGTCAGCAGGGCTTAATGAAATTCATCCTAGGTTACTTAAAGAACTAGCTAAAGCAATATTGGAACCATTAGTAATTATCTTTGAGAAATCATGGAGAATAGGTGAGGTCCCAGAGGACTGGAGAAGGGCAAACATAGTATTTATCTTTAAAAAGGGGAATGAAGAGGATCCAGATAATTATATACTAGTCAGCCTAACTTCAATACCTGGAAAAATACCAGAACAAATTATTAAACATTCAATCTGTAAGCATCTAAAGGATAATAGGATTATAAAGAATAGCCAGCATGTATTTGTCAAGAACAAACCCACCTAATTTCCTTCTTTGACAGGGTTACTGGTCTAGCGGATAGGGGAGAAGCAGTAGATGTGACATATCTTAATTTTTAGTAAGGTTTTTGATGCAATACCGCATGACTCTCTCATAAGCAAACTAGGGAAATTAAGTATAAATTAAATTGCTACAAATTGGATGCATAAGGGGTTGAAACACTATATTTAAAGAGTAGTTATCAATGGCTGGCTGTCCAAATGAGCAGATGCATCTAGTGAGGTCCCACAGAGGGTCAGCCCTGGTTTCAGTACTATTCAATCTTTTCATTAATGACTTGGATAATGGAGTGGAAATTATGCTTATAAAAATGGCAGATAACACAAAGTTGTACTTTGGAGGTCAGCATTAGTATTCAAAATAATCTTGACAAATTGAAGAACTGGTATGAAATCAACAAGATGAAATGCAATAATAACAAGTGCAAAGAACTTCACTTAGGAAGGAAAAAGTTAAATGAACACAAAAATGGGGAATAATTGGCTAGGCAGTAATACTGCTGAAAAGGATCTGGAGATTAGAATGGATACAAATTGAATGAGTCAACAATGTGATAAAGTTGTGAAAAAGGCTATTATTCTAGGGTGAATTAACAGAAGTGTCATATGTAAAACAAAGGAAGCAACTATCCTGCTCTAATTGGCACTAGTGAGGCCTCAGCTGGAGAACTGGATCCAGTTCTGGATGCCGCACTTAAGAAAAATGTGGACAAATTGGAGACAGTCCAGAGGAGAGCAACAAAAATGATAAGGTTTAGAAAACCTGACCTATGAGGAACGGTTAAAAAAAACTGGGCATGTTTAGTCTTGAGAAAAAAAGACTGACAGGCAAACTGATAAGCTTTCAGATATGTTAAGGGCTGTTATAAAGAAGACAATGATCATGCATTCATCATGTTCACTAAATGTAGAGCAAGACCAGCAAGGGAAATTTAGGTTATTCAGAAATCTTCCTAATTATAAGGACAGTTAAGCACTGGAATAGGCTTCTAAGGGAGGTTGTGGAATCCCCATCACTGGAAGTCTAATCTGTTCTTAAAACAACAAACAGGTTGGACAAACACCTGGCATGGGTGGTTGAAGTTTACTTGGTCCTGCCTCAGGGCAGGAGGCTGGGCTGGATGACCTCTTGCGATCCCTTCTAGCCCTACATTTTTATGATCTGATATTGTAGCACTCCTTCAAGTGCAATTCTTTTTTTAAAAAGTGCTTATTTAACAATGATACTGTGGGTCTCTTAAGGACTTCAAGATCAAATCAGTTTCTAGTGCACCTCTACCTCGATATAACGTTGTCTTTGGGAGCCAAAAAATCTTATTGCGTTATAGGTGAAACTGTGTTATACTGAACTTGCTTTGATCCACCGGAGTGCACAGCGCCCCCGCCCCACCCCCCTCCGGAGCACTGCTTTACCATGTTATATCCAAATTCGTGTTATATTGGGTGGCATTATATCGAGGGAGCAGTGTATATAAGTAAACAGGATGTCTTTTCAAATTGTGGGCATATTCAGCCTGTGACTTGAAAGCCAAGATAAATATTTTTCTTGCTCTGATGTGACCAGTAACAAAAGATTCTGAAATCAGGACTTTCATTAGACTTCCTCATCTTCATATGTTAGTAGCTTTCTCAATCAATACATCTGCTCTCTGTGTATAGTCAGTATCCTATTCACTCATTCTGAAATAAGTGAGGATTGCTTTTCATTCTGATTGCCCTGCAGAAGTAACCTAACCATGAAATAAAGTTTAACTAAAGTCTTGTCTACATAGGAACACTGAAGAAAGTTAACCCAAATTAACGAAAGGTGGATTAGTTAAATGGCATTAAGCCATGTGGACAACCTCATTCTACCCTTAATTCTGTTTAGCTTAATTACACACAGAGAGCAGATGTATTAAGAAAGCTGGTAATATGTGAAGAGGAGGAAATCTAATGAGAATCCTGACATGACTTTTGCTATGCTAAGCCACCACTAGAATATGCATGAAGAGATCAGTAAATGTTTAACTTGGTAAAGAAAGCTTTGATTTGAACTTCAGCCACTGGTTCCATTGTTACATAAACAAGACCCATGCAGTTTCATTAATCTCTCCTGTTTACTCTTTAAAAAAAGTAAACATGAATACTTGGAAATTATGCATATTGCTGGTCTATGCTTCTGAGGGCAATTCCAACTGTTGGTACCATTGTCTCCACTTTCCCATACCCCCTCTGTTAATTCGCTTCATAAGAGCTCTACAAAGGTGCAGGGGTCTGCCTGCATAGAGCTAATTATATGATCAGGGCCCTACACTGTGAATTTTGGGGGGAGGGACTGTCTCTTACTATAGGTTTGTACAGTGCCCAGCAAAATAGGGTACCAATACTGAGTAAGGCCTTGAGGCTGTAATAAGCCTCTGTCCCAAATCTGGACCTTAGCGTCCGAAATCTGGGCGCTTAGCATGAACCTCCAAGCTTAATTACCAGCTTGGATCTTATCTCGCTGCCACCAATCAGGATTCTGAGTACCTGATAAACTCTCTGGTCTCTCCAAACCTTTCCCTGGGGGACCCCCAAGACTCAGATGTCTGCTGGGGCCTCCAACAAGGGGAAATAAACCACTTCCCTATCGCCCCTCCCTCTCCACCCAGACTTCTCTCTGGCTAACCTGAGAGTATGATTGCAATCTCTTTAAACACACATACCAAGAAACACTGTCTCCTTACTATCACAACAGGAGACCAAACCCTTAAATACAAGGAAACGAGAAAAATTCTCTCTTTCTTCCCCCGTAGCTTCTTTCCCGCCCATGGGGACCTAGAGAGAGTTACAACACAGAGCGTAGTGTTTCCCTCCCCCCGTCTTTCCTTTCTCCTTAACCAGAGAAAACTCAAACAGGTTTTTAAAAAGAAAGCTTTATATAAAAAAGAAAGAACAAAGACATCAAATTATTCTCTGCATCAAGATGACAAATACAGGGCTATTGCTAATAAGAAAATATGAATAAACAGTCTGATTCAAAAAGATATCCAATTTGAAACATTCCAGCAAGTTACACACATGTAAATACACCCAAAACAACATAAAAGCCCATATTGTTTTTTTACCTGTACTTACAAGTTGGACACAGAAGATTAGAAGAAGAAAGAAGCTTCTCATAGCTGAGAGATAAACAAAAGACTCAGAGTCCAAAAATTCCCTCCCTGACTTTTGAAAAATCCAATTTCCTGATTGGTCCTCTGTTCAGGTGTTTGGTTCCCTTTGTTAACCCTTTACAGGTAAAAGAAACATTAACCCTTAGCTATCTATTTATGACAGAGGCACTACTGTAATTCCAATAAGAAGAAGAAGAAGAAGAAGATAAGAGAGAGGTAGGCTTACAATTAAGTTTCTTTTTTCAAAGTCAAATAATGCTTGCATTTTGTTAAACGAACAAACAAAAATGTACAAACTTGCCCTTAACCACTTGATTTCAAATTCCCACTAGTGTAAATTTTGTAACGAGATATTCTAAAAAAAAAAAAAAAAATTGCAAAATTTAAGGATGAACATACAAGTATAATTTATATCATATTTATACCACCTGGCATGCGGCAATTACTCCTACCATCATAACACTTAGAAAGTGGCTGAACAGAAGTTTTCAGAATAGCAGACTAGAGGTTGAGCATATTTAAAATTGGCCAAAATATGTAAGACCATTCCATTATCCAAGAGATGGCTACTTCCTCTTTGTTCCTCCTCTACAGTCCCTTTGTCTCATTCTATTTCACTCAATAATTTCAGTGTCAAATTCTGCTCCCAGTTATACCTGCTCAATGCCACTGAAGATAGCAGGGTTTAAACAGATATAACTGGAAGAGGAATTTAGCCCTCCATTCAATTATCAAACCTCTAAGTGTTTTAAGTGCCATATATCACTTTTTATTACCATTTCATTCTGCCACTGACTTACATAGAAAAGAAACAGGAATTACATAAATGGTGGTTTTCTTGAGGGCATGAAGTTTTATTCACCTCTCTACTTATAGTGTTTGAAATGAGTCACAAATACAAAAAGCAGTTACAGTATGTATAAAATGATGACATATACCTTCTGTTGTTAAATGTACACTGGGACGATTGACATGAGAAAGAGGGGTTTGCTTTTAGATAAGGAAGAAGGAAAGGTATTTTAAGCCGCTTCTGCTCCTTAAAGACTGTCACATAAGTGAGGGCCTTTACTGTGGCCATGAGACAGAAGATGCTTCAGGCAACAATTCTTTTTTTCCCCCCTAGATTTCAGTTAAAGCCAGATCTGGGACAAAGGTCCTCACGGCCACCTTGACAAGTCAGCGAGATATGCAGCTAAACATGAGATTAATGAATCATAAAAGGGCAGGAATAAGACAACAGATTAGCGTTAAACAAGTTTAACATTGAAAACCTCTAAGTAGGTGAAAGGCCACAGCTCTTGCAAAACTGACCCAGAAGCGTAAACATTCGTAAAAGAAGTCATGATGCATGAAGTCTGGGACTGCCAAGTACAGTTAACTCCTGCAAGCACAGGGATCAGGCAAACAAAATAGTTTCAAACAAAATATCTGCCAATGTCACACACTGAATCAACTTCCTCTATTCTTAGTTTGTTACCAGACTCTCCATCTTTCTGAAGTTTAAAATTCAGCCAGTTTAATTTGCATTGGGCTTAAACTCAGTACACAGTTTTGTCAGCAAGGAGACAAATTATAGGATGAAACCATGTCTAAACCACCCAGCCATTGAGCTTTGAAGCATTTAGAACAACACAATGTCATGTGAACTGGAATAATTTTTTAAAAGCTCCATTTTTTAATATTCTCCGTAATAATAGTTTAGGGCTTTGCAATAGTGCTTTTTGGTGACGTCCAAATACTTTTCTCTAGAAAGAAGTTCAGAACAGTTAAGTGTCTAAATCAGATCTTAAAAAGCAATTTACGTGATGCACCAGTCCTGAAAGGTGAAAGTTGGTGTGGAGATGGCAAAACTTCACTAAAGTCAGCTGTGAAAATCGTTCAAGCCTCAGTCACTACCTAAGCTCAATAACAGTTGTCAAATTAAAGTTTTGCCCTGTGTACACTGACTGATACAATGGTGTGAAAAATTATTATGGGCCTTCCATTTAAAAAAAAAAATCTGATGTGCCAAATTTAATACGCAGAAGTATGCAGATTACATCAAAAGAGGTTCACGCTTTCTTTGTTACAGCGATCTCCTAGGCCCTGCTGCAGAGAAGCACAATGGTGCATGTTATTCCTGGTATTTATTTTTAAAAGATCTCTTTCCGTTTCTTGTAGCAGCTTTCAGCTGGGGAAAAAATCACAAGAGCTTAACAGACAAGCATATGATGTGTCGGAAAGAAGACAGAAACTTTCATGCTATTGCTGTTTCTGCCTCATAGGCACATTTCCAGCAGCTTAAATAGAGATGACATAACTTTTTTTTCCCCCATGTCTCTCCTTCAGCAATAGCTTCCCACACTAATCTCCTGTCTAGCTAATTCTTCTCTTCTTCATGCATCTGAACTCTTGTCTTGTACAGTTTAATAATCTAAATTAGACTGTATGCCCTCCAACACACACACTTTGGCATTCCGAACGATTTTAAAAACAGTATGTACATTTATGACACAATATAAAGACAGGCAGGCTGCAAGGACCAAGTATAGGTTCCTTTGCAAACAAATACTTAGATCTTCAATTAAGAAAGAGACACATCAGCAAAGCTCAGCACAAACCTCTCTGTGCAAAGTGGTTTGCTTCACTAGGGAATGGCCAATTTTTTTTTAATATTAACATTTGATAGACATGTCTGAATCAACAAATGTGTAATCAGAAATTTCATTTAATTTAATAAGATCACCAAAACAATATGCACTGGGTTTTGTAAACAGTCTCTGTAATTTGATAGCACCCTGTTAGAGAGAGCTGATGCCTATATTACGGATAATGTTTCTCTAAACAGAAGCTCACTGATGTAATGATTTTAGTTTTGCCTCTGATATTTACATAGCAATGATTAGTTAACCTGTTAAAATTTTCAAAAGAAAGAGGCAATACAGTCAGTGACCTGAACAGTCAGAGAAAAGTCCGTTTCATGTCAAGAGGGGAAAGTGCAGGGTTGATGTAGCTACAGTAAGCAACTCAAGATGAACAGGTCCCTAGAGTAATGTGTCCAGTATTGGATATGCAGTCCCCAAAGTGTGAAGGGTAGTGGGCTTCAACACAGAGGACAGGTGTATTCATGGCCCTGCAAGGATACTTATTGTTACACACTAGGTAACTATGGCCCACTTTTCTCCTTCCACCAAGGATCAGGGCTCCTATCCACAGCACATCTCAACTGAAACAGTAGCCACTAGAGTCAGTAAACACTAGCTCCCATATCCTGTGACAGAGGTACTGATGTGAAGAATTCTGTCCCATGTCATGTGTTGGGGACTGGGAAGTAAAGCAGAGTCTCTCCCCGTATTATTGATAATTTATGCACCAAATCAGTAAATCATCAACAATTACTTCTGTACCCCTGGGACATGACAGGCTTGTCCCCCGTGCCTCCAGGGGTTAGAGATACACTCAGACCCCTTTACCCCAGCCCCCTAAACTCTCACACTGGGCCCACAATGTTAGCACTCCCCTTCCCAGCCCCTCCCACCCTGAGCACCCCACTCCCTGTGCCCCCCAACACCCCTCCCAGACGCTTGCCACTCTTGGCCCCACCCCCATCCTTCTCCATCACCCCAAGACCCTTCACTCCCCACCCCTTTCGCCCCTGCCCCCCGGGGCTCCCCCCACGGCGGCGGCCCCCGCCCGGGCGCACCTCGGTGACGATGGTGGAGAGGTAGAGCTCCCGGCTGTACTCCCAGCCGTCCAGGCACTTCTCCTGCTCCAGCTGACTCAGGTCCACGTCCCTGCCGGGCTGCAGCCCCAGCGCGGAGAAATTGGCCAGCGACTCCAGGCGGTAGCGGCGGCACCTGCTGGGCCCCTCCCGGCCGCCCTGCACCTCGCGGGGGATGCTGGCGTTGAGCCACTCGCGGCTCAGGTTGGCGCTGGGGGGCAGCCGGCAGCGGTGCTCGGGCGCCGGCCAGGAAGACGATGGAGAGCCCGGTGAAGCCATTGGGACGATCATGGCGCTGAGAAGGAAGAAGACGAGGCGGCTGGAAAGGGGGCCCCACTCGCCCAGAGGCGGTGACCCCATTCGTAAGTCCTGCATTGGCGGGGCGCAGCCGGCGAGCAGCGGCAGCGCAAGCGCTTGGGCCCGGCGCTGAGGAGCGGCCGGCGGCGGCGGCTAACACGATCGGCCCCTTCGTGGCGCCGGCAGAGAGGCGGCCGCCCCGCGAGCCTGCCAGGGGCCGGCCGGCCGGGGCCGGGCCCGGCGGGGGAAGGGGGTGGGGCTTGCCCACACGGGACAGGTGGCGCAGCCCCCGCCCTCTGCCTGCTGCCCGGGCTGGGCAAGGCAGGCGCTGGCTGAGGGCTTCCCGCCCCCGAAAGCCTCCGAGCTCTGGCGCTGCCCATGCTGGGGGCGCTGCTGAGCCCAGCCCAGCCCAGCTCCGGGGCCCTCTCCCTGCGGCAGCCCCGAGCCCGCCGCGCTGTGGAGGCGTCCGGCTGCCAGAGCCCCGGCTCAGCAAATGGGCGCGAAAGCAGGTGGGAGCCAGGCGGGGGCTGCGGGCACAGCCGGGGGCGGTGACACTGTCCGTCTTCGCAGTGCTGAAGGGGAGCAGAGCTCAGCCCTCGGCAGAGGTTGGCCCTGGCTAGGAGACAAGCTACAGCCCCTGGTGTGTAAAGGACCCGTCATCTTTCCCCTACCTGCTCCCAGCTGGAAGGCCTGGGCCTGAGTCTCCTTCCTCCTTGTGTGGCCTTTTCCCCCCATGCCCAGTCCAGGTCCACTGTGCAGGTTCAGCCAGTCTAGGGCCACTTCTCCCCTGAAGTGTTTATAGTCTCGGTTAGTGTAGCAAGTGGGAGAATAATGGAGGAAAGATGAGGACAGAAGAGACAGCCCAAGGCAATGTGCTGCGCCCCCCCCCCAGAAGTGCTATAGGCATAGCTTTAACAGGAGATGAATTTACCATAACATGCCTACAACATGCACCATACATGTATCACGTTCCAGCCTGCCATACACTGTCTACGTGCACCATGCTAACCCGCATTAGCAGCTTGTTAATGTGCTTTGATCTAGTCCTCTCTGAAAGAAGACTCCATCTGCCCTCCCCTCTGCGCGAACCCCTCTGGGTGTCAATCTGAAGGGCACCCTAGGATACAAGGGGAGCAGCACCAGGCCAGAAAGGGGGTCCCTGATATGAGGCTGGAGGGAGAGGGGGGCATGTAATACATGGGTGGAACATGGCAGGATATCAGAGGCCAGGGACTGAAACCTGGACACAGATAGAGTGCAGGCCAGGACCCAGAGGGAGATGAGGACATGGGAAAGATGGGGTGGGGTTCAGGACACAGTGGGGGACAAATGGAGTGGGAGGACTAGGGACAGATGGGTGAGGAGGCTAGGAATATGGGGCAAGGAGCAAACCACAAGGCAGATGGGGTGGGGCTGGGGCAGGATGCTAGAAGGGGGCCTATGGGAGGGGTGGTAGAACCCCAGGGTCAGACAAGATCGGGGCATAGGACTCAATGGATCAGTAGCCTGGGGTAGGAAGAGTGAGTGGGGAAGGGTGCAGCCCCCAGGGATTCAGGGGCAGATAAGGTGGGAGATAGATGCAGGAGCAGTACTGTGGGTGCCATATCAGTGATTTAGTGCATCTGCCCTCCCCTGAAATGAATGGCACATTCCATGGACCACACCTGTAATTCAACAGGGCATTAGTAACTTGGTTGGGCTGTGTTGCATAAAGATGTTTACAGAGCGTTGCAAAAGACCTTTCCTGTGCTCCTGCAGGCCTAATTTCCAAATATGTAGTTCCTCAAAAAGCCATTCATGGCAACTGAGGAAAGCTGCCATGGAGCAGAACCAAATAAACCTTGAAGTGTTGCACAACTATTTGCAATCTTATCCATGTTTCTCATTTACAGTTGTCATAGCTTCCACTCAGATTTGAACCTTAGCGTTCATAAACTGAGAAGCTAGCATGAACCTCCCCCAAGCTTATTACCAGCTTGGATCTGATCTCGCTGTCACCAGTCAGGATTCTGAGTACCTGATAAACTCTCTGGTCCCCCAAACCTTTCCCTGGGGGGGACCCCCAAGACCCAGATGCCCTGAGCCTCCAACCAAGGGAGAATAACCACTGTCCCTTCCTGTCTTTATTCCTCCCAGATTTTCCGCCTGGGGAATAACTAGGAGAATTTCCCTGCTTCAATTCCTTGAAAAACAAAAAAGAGAGGCGATTTACTTCCACCCTCTCTTCTCCCCCCTCCCAGTCTTTCCCTGAGAGAGACAGTACTCCTGGCACAGAGATTCCTATCCCCTTGCTTTAACTAGGAAAAGAAAATCCAACAAGTTTTAAAAAGAAAGATTTATATAAAAAGAAAGAAAAACACATAAGAATATAAACTCTGTATCAAGATGACAATACAGGGGTATTGCTTATAAGAAAATATGAATAAACTCTCTGATTCAAAAAGATATCCAATTTGAAACATTCCAGCAACTCCACACGTAAATACAAAATACAATATAAACCTATTGCTTTTCCTTTTGTACTCACAACTTGGGCACAGAAAGGTAGAAAGAAGCTTGGAGATAGGAAAAAAAGCTCTTCCCTCATAACCGAGAGAAAACAAATAGGCAGAACAAAGACAAAACACACCCAGAAGTTCCCTCCCTCACTTTGAAAAATCCGGCTTCCTGATTGGTCCTCTGGTCAGGTGTTTGGTTCCCTTTGTTAACCTTTTACAGGTAAAAGAAACATTAACCCTTAGCTATCTGTTTATGACAACAGTATCTGAGTCAAAGATAAAGCAGCCCTCACTTAGCAGTGAAACATTGTCACCCAAGTGGCGAATCAAAGTTTGAGGCCCTGGAAGTGTTCCATTTGGGAGTAGAAATCAGTGATAGTTAGATATTGCTTTGATAAAGTTTTGTTTATTTACAAAGAATGTAAAAAAAAACCTTTGTGACTGAACATAGAAAGTATCAAATAGCAGGAAACAGGTTTTTTTGCTCAGAGCCCCAAGACTACTCTTTTCAGTCTGAACCTCTGACCCAAGAAATCTCTCCCTTCGTTTCTTCCAGGATAAGACCTGGCTTTCAGCTGCTCCTTGTGGCTAGGCTGTCGCTGCTTATCCATGTACATATCCAAAACAATACTCAGCAAAACCCTCTGCCTACTCAGTCCAAAAATTGCTGGTCAGGTTGGTTCACAACCCCCTTTTTGTTTTAGGTGTGGGGCTTGTGATTAATTTATCCTGGCAGTTATGTTAACTGATGAATGTGTTACACTCAAAGAGGTTTGTGATGTAAGCAGTCACTACTTCTCAGCATAACAATATTTTATTTCGAACAGCATTAATACATTTCTTTGAGGAAAATTTAACTTTTACCAGGTAATTAAACAATTAAACTTTAAGAATCTGTATTTACATAGAGTTAAAATTTACACAAAAAGGTCACAAAGTCGAGGGCAAGGAGAACTCAGTAGATATTCCACCAAGTATATGATTCAGAAGGGGTCTATGCAAGCAGATCTAAGGGTAGATTCCACAAGGAAAGCCGAGGCTGTAGCGCTTCAGTGTAGCGTCACTACAGCCACAGGAGGGGGTCTCCCAATGGCACATCCACCTCGCTGAAAGACGGTAGGTATGTTGTTAGAAGAACTCTTTTGCCAACCTACTGATGTCTACACCGGGGGGATAGATTGGCATAACTATGTTGCTCAGGTGTGTGTGTGTGTTTTTCACAGCCCTGAGCGACGTAGTTGGGTGGACTTAACTTTTGAGTATAAGCCTGGCCTATCCCTGCCCCTCTGCTCTGCTGGTGTGTTAAAGATAAAACAGGGTATTTTTCATTCAGCCACTGTCCCCCAAAAGCACCAAGAGTCAGAATTTCTCCCTAGGGCTCCAGAAAATTCTAAGAAAGAAGACAGACTGCTGAACTTCCCCAAACACATTGGCCCCACAGAGTGTGGTTTTTCCAGCCAGCAGTTTGTACAGCCATTGCCCCACTGCTGGCTGCGTTCAGTAGCACTAAACAGCCCAAGTTCCAAGACATTCCTGCTTTTTTAAAAGGAGTGACAGAGCATAATGCACCATGTGGTAGCCTCAGCTTTCCTTGTGGAATCTACCCTTATTAGATCTGCTTGTCCCCCACTTTGTTGGCTAGGGCAGAATTTGTCCTCAGCATTCTAAATCTCATACAATATATAATGCTCAAAAGAGTGGGCTATGACTAGGCTCATACTCTTAGCTGAGTTGCTATGTTTATGAGTATAAATCAGACCTTGGGCATGACCTTTTTATGGTAGTACTGTATTTAGAAACAGGTGCCTGTAAATCTTTTAAAATAATTACTTAAAACATGGAGGAAAACACCACCTATGGTTTCAAGCACAGGGATTCTGTTCTATTCAGGGCTCAAAACAAAAAATCAGCACATGTCTGTGGCTTGGTCTTTCCTGAGTTCATGATGATGCTCTCTGTGAAGGTGAGCACCTGTTCCAGATGCAGATTTTATTTGCTTATTTTTAATTTTATTTCCCATTTGGGAACTTATCCTTATGATTCTGCTTTAAGAGGAAGAGTGAAATTTAAGGTAATAAAGTGAGATATACCAGTCTCCTAGAGCTGGAAGGGATGTTGAAAGGTCATTGAGTCCAGCCCCCTTCCTTCACTAGCAGGACTAAGTACTGATTTTGCCTCACATCCCTAACTGGCCTTCTTAAGGATTGAACTCACAACCCTGGGTTTAGCAGATCAACCCTCAAACCACTGAGCTATCTCTCTCCCCCTACTCAAGGATTGCTCCAAAAATATTGCAGGGGATGAGAACTCTCCCTGCTGTCAAAAAAAGAGGACAAGGCTTGTCATCTCTACTGCATAGGGCCTCTATGACCAAAATAGGTTTGCATTTCCCCTGGAAGGTCCAGCCTAGGAGAGCAGTAGCGAATCTTTGTGAGCCCGTTACTGAGGAGGAAGCAGGAGGCTGAGTCCAGCAGCCCTGTAGCACACTCTCCAAAACCCTCCAACTGTAACCTGAAAAGGGGGTGGAGATGGAGGAGGTGGCTGAGGTGCACACCCAGCACAGGATCTAGGCACAATCTTTCTTAGTTTTGCTGAGCTTCTCCGCTGGTTCTGTTGGTTCATCCAAACCCTGATCTGGGGTGAGGAGGGGAAAGGGAAGGTTCTACAGGGGGAGGCATGGCGGCACTGCTTTTGGAATCTGCAAGGTTTGAAGCAGGGCTGGGCCTTTTAATTCCTTGTGTCAGCTTTTCCAGTCCTGCCTGCCCCCTTTTCTTTCGGAGGGCAGGGCACTCCCACCCACAATAGGTTTCTGAGATAGTGTCTGAACCTTGCTCCTGGAGCTAAATCCTTCCACTCCTGCCAGGCTCTTTTCCTGTAGTCTTACCCTCTGATGGGTAAAATCCATTCTGCCTCCAGGTCCCCAATGAGACATTATTCAATAAGGCGGGAGGGGGGATGGAAAGCAGGAGAACAGGCCTTTCCTTTTGTCTTTGGCTCTCTCAGTCTGGCTCTCTCCCTGAAGCCTGCAGCATCCGCTGCAAGTGGCTCAGAGCAGGAATTGGAGCTGAGGGGAGAATCTCCTCAAAAGACAAGTGCAGCCCCAGGACATGGCTGGGAATTAGATAAATCACTGAGTTGAATTTTAGTCTGACATTTGGAATAAAAGATTGGAATTTCCCCAGGCTGAAGTTATCGTTTTAGTGGAGTTGTGGACCTTACCACAACAAGGAAAGAGATGTTGTCTGAGACCTTAAAGGGCCCCGTAGACTTTGCACAAGCAGTGCTTTCATGAGTGGATGATTTTGCAGGCATGGTCCCTCTCAACTTAAAATTCCCACACTTTAAAGGGCTTCTCTCTCTGAAAAAGATAGTGGTACACAAATCTGTTTCATGCAAGTAGATGGAGTTGTGGTCCCTGAGAACAGGTGCTCAGGCAACTCAGTTCCTGGCTCTTAGTACTCCAGTGGGGAACATTTCAGAAAGTGGAGGCTAATCAGAGAAGTAGAGATTTAACCCTGCCTGGCCCCTGCCCGACTCCACAGAAGGGAATACCATCAGATCGCAAGCTGAAGCAGTCCCTGAAGTAGAACAGGAGAGAATATCACTTCGCAAGTGCTAGCTGGTGCTGAGGCAAGGTCCGGAGCTGCCCTCAGCAGCCTTGCAGCAATTTGCAGGACTGTCACTCGGCCCTATATGGGTTGGACCCCGAGACTGGTGCCAGACTCTTTCATTCTGAGACCAAACAATTACCCACAGCTGGGATCAAAATGAATTTACTGGACTTATTCCCAGGATGTATTTAATGGAGCTGTGCAAGAATCACAGGCACTATTTTGTCCCATTCCCAGTACTCATCAACCCACAGAAATGCTGATATATAGAGGAAACCAGCCATCTACTTCAGACAGCAGGGAAACAATCCATTCCCCATAAAGGGCCGTACCCTCCGCTATTCTTAATCTGAGAGAATCAGGGATAAAACAGCATATAGCTCTGTCTCAAACATCTGAAAAAGGTCTTAAAGGAGGCTTATCTACTGTCCCATTTTCTCAACTTTAGTCATTATTATTTTATCAGGCAAATGCTTCTAGGATCATAGGAATATTAATATTAGCTGTAAGGAAGAAGGAAATTCCTTTTCATCTCTTCCTGGGAAGTTCTGTACAAAGAGAAAGCAGAAACAAACAAAATGACACAGCTTCTGGATTATCTTGGTTCTACAGTAGACACAATGAATAGACATGTTGTGCCAGGGAAGTCAGTCACAGAGTATCAGGCAGAAGATCTCATCTCAGAGGAATGTTAACAAAAGATGAAAACAGCCGTAAAGGAAAACAAGTGCAGTTACAGAAACAAAAATCCAATCTGTATTGGAGCCTTTTGGAAACACTTGTCTCATGCAATGATGTACTTAAAAAATTTTAAATAGCACCTAGATCACAAAGCATTTTATAAAAAAGGTCATTATCATTATCCCATTTTTACAGATGGGAAAACTGAGGCACTGAGTAGACCAAAGTTCATATGAAACTTATCCAGTTATTTCCCCCTCGTCTCCCACATCTCATTGTATTACATCTGTTCATATTTAAAAAGATGATCTTGCTTCCCACACTTTAGACAGGTAGCTGTAAAAATCACATTGTAATTGATCTGTAAGCCTTAGCACAATGAAGACTGGAAAATTTATGAGACTTTACCTGAAAAACGACTAAGTGGTACATTCCATAAATCTGGCTTACGTTAAAAATGGAGGAATCATTCCAAGTCAGGACAGTGATAAAATTTAACATCCAAAGCTTCAGGTTTACGTGTTTAGGGTAAACTGCACCCATGCTCACACTGTTGGAGAAATGTGTTAACTATACTTGCAGAAAAACAAATAGAGTCTCATTTAGGAAGGCCACATAGAACTAGCCCAGCTGTGCCAGTAATCTCTTCTGAAGGGAACTTTAGGGGTGGCACATTTCCCTGCTGCCCGTAACTGACACGTCTTGTTCTTCCCCCAAGATGCAAGCAGGCTAACATCACCTATTGTAGCAGATCTTATCACACAAGTGAAATTTTCAGGTAACTTTGCATACATTTTCCTAATGTACTGTGCTTCACTTTTCTCATTTGTAAAGTCTGTAGAATAGTCATAGAAAACTCAAAAGTGTGGAGAACATATGAATGTACCTAAATCATTCACAGGCAGCCTGTATGTTCCAGTGATCTCCAAGGGTAAGAGGACATCACCAGGTGCCTGATCCTGCAAACGCTTACATGTAAAGGCTTGGGAAATTGGGCCCTGGTAGAGTCCATATGAGTGTATAACGCCAAACAGCAATCACACAAAAACTGCACATTGAGGACTTGGAATGGAAGACAACATTTTAAAATGAGTGCAGGTGCGAAATAACTTCACCTGTTTGATGACATCCAGCATGTAACTCAAACGTTACTGTGCATCTCTCGATGTGCAGGTTACCTTAAAAATAAACAGTACTTTTCTGTTTTTAAAAGAGCCTTACAGACTGCAAATTTTAGAACATGAAACAGTTAGTTCCAGGAACTCAAATAAATCAACTTCACAGACTTTTGAAGAAATAGTACAAGGCTCACATCATGCAAGGAAGTTGTTTAAAAAGTTGCTCGAGTTGCCCCTCTGCTCCTCAACCCATTTCCTGCCAACTGCTGACAATTTCATCACGAAATTAAACACGAAATACTCGTTTTTAGTGCTATAAGCCCTACTCACACTTTGACGTTCATGAAGATGTTCAATTTCATACTCCCATTGCAAATAGCATCAAAAAGCAAGTCTGCAATGGCTTCCCTGGTATATAGGGTTCTGGTTTGGATTTTAATGTCAGGTTGATGCTGCAAATTTGCTTAACTCTTAGTTATCTTAGTTTAAAAGTCTATTCAATTAGAGTTTTATTTTTGCTTCTGTAGGATTGAGGTCTGATTCTCATACTGCTTTCTGGGACAGAATGCCAGACATTCATAAAGTATAATTATGGGTATGGCGTTCTACTACTAAACTGAACCACATTTTTTAAAATTCTAGACTAAAAGGTCCAGACCAGAATAGTTACTTACTCGACAGTAACGGGGGTTCTTTGATATATTATAGTCAGTGTGGATCCCAATGTTGGAGTGCAAATGCCTCATGCCTGTGTGATGGGACATTTTTGAGTGGCAGCATCTGTTGGGGCCCCGCATGTGCCACTTCATGTGTGAGGGTATAAAAGGCACAGCAGCTGCGACCCTGACCCAGTTCCCTTGCAGTTCAAACCCTGTCATAGCTGAGGACTCAGGTAACTGAAAAGCAGGAATGGAAAGTAGGTTGTGGGAGCCATGTCAAAGTACACTGTGAAGAACCACAGTTATTCCACAGTAAGTAACCGCTCTTTCTTCGAGTATGTTTCAGTGTGGATCCCGCTGTTGGTGATGGGCGAGCAGGAACCTCCCCGGATGGTGGGAGTGAGGCGTTCTAGCTGTATCAAATAGTGATTGGAGTACTGCTGTCCCAAACTTGGTCAAGTGCATAATGTGCATAATGTTTCAGGAACGTCACTGGGTTACTCCTCATTGCAGATGTCCAAGACTGGAGCATTACTGAAGCAGGCGATAGATGCAGCCTGTGCTCTGATGGAGTGTGCCTTGATGTTCAAAGAGAAAGGCTCACCCAGTAGCTGATGGCAAGTACAAATGCAGTGTGGGATCCATCTGGAAATTCTCTGTGGTAAGCTGGCATGGTGTTTGAACAGGCCAGATACAGACACAAAGAGGCAGGTAGAAAGCCAAAAGGACTTGGGCCCAGTAAGGTAATGCGGTAACACTCTCGATTCATCCAGGGTGTGCAGTTTCTTCTCAGAGAGCAGCTTTGAGAAGATTACTTTTAAAGTCAATTGATTTAGGTGAAAGTCTGAGACCACCTTAAGGGTGAACTTGGGGACTGGTCTGAGCACCACCTATCTCTATGAAAGATTGTATAAGGTGCTCCAGCCATGAGAACCTGGAGTTGACTGACTCTTCGAGCTGAGGTGGTGACCCCCAGAAGGACCATTTTAATGGTAAGGTGGTGCATCGAACATTCGGGCAGTGATTCTGAGGGAGGCTACATGATCTTCAGGTGAATGACAGTGACTTCTCAAAGGGGAGCTGGGTCTTCAAACAGAGGGTAAGTATGAAGAAGTCTTTTAAAGACTTTCAGTATTGTGAGATGTGAGAAGGTCAAGTGTGACACAACTGGTGGAGTTATCTCCGGAGGCTTTGTGTTGTCTGTTCATGAGAAGACACTGAGCTCTGCCTGGAGCCTCTGCGCTGTTGATGCCAGACTGTGTGTTAAAGCACACACTTATGACCTCAGATGGTGTAGGTGTTAGGCACAATGCTGGCGTTGATAACCAATACTAGTTCCTTTCTTGGCATCATCGTTTCTGAACCGGTCTTGGGTGTAGTCTGTCTTCTGGATAACACTAGCTTGTCCACTAGCGGGATTTGAGAGCTCGTCTCCTTAGGGTGATGAGACATTCATAGATTGTGCCAAAAAGTGGCGTTTGAGCCTTGTGTCTTGTGACTTACATGTCCCAGAAATTGACAGATACACTGAGCATCTGCCAGGTATGTGCAACTCCCCTAGGTAGAAAGGCATCTTCTGTGTCTCTCTTATAGGAGTATTAGTCAATCACAGGATGGACAGGGCTTGAAGCCTGCAGGTTGAGCTTACCATGCCAGGGAGCCCTGTACAGGAGGTCTTTCCAGGATGTGTACGGGAGAGAAGAGGTAGGGTCTAGCCATCCTCATTTGGTCAAGATGGCTAGACTCCCCGCCCATCCCCCAGTATAGCGGTCAAAGATAAAGGTAGCCAAGGAGTTCTGAAGAATTCAGAAGGTTTGTGGTAAGGTTTAGCTGAAGCTAAGAGCTAGCGGCCGGACACTCGCCAGGTTCCATCTCACTGCCACGGGCAGTTAAGGGAACTGAGAGAGGGTTGCAGCCACTCCACCCTTTATGCCCTTGTACAGAAGCCCAAGGAGGCCAGAGTGTGTGCATGGTCCTGATGGGCACTGCTACTCCAAGATTTCTGGTTATGTGCATGAGGCATATGTGCAAGGACACTGGGATCCACACTGATGCATACTCAAAGCAACAGCAACTTTTTTCACAACAGTATTTACGTCACAATGATTCAGCTTGCTGTGATAAGAGTTCTGCACTTTGGTCAAATACCATTATAAAACCTAACTACAGAAAACTCCTATCCACTAAAAATTGAAAATTATTGCTCTTTGGGAGCAATAATAGTAAGACTTTGCACTTCTATCTTAGGACATCTATGCCGTTTAAAAACATTACTCAAAATAAATTAAGCCACAAAGCCTATTCAATAGTGAAGTATGTAGTCACACTTGAGATGGGGAAATGAGGCAGAGATTAGCTAATGTGCTCAAAGTCACGCAGTAAGCCATGTCACGTATAGGACTACAACCAAATTGCCTAGTTCCCAGTCTTTTGTTTCAAGCACTAATCTATGCTTCCTTCAATGGGAAATATCCCACTAAGTCAAATCATTGAGCAGTGAATTGCTTATATTTGATAGATTGTTAAAATTAATATTGTGTAGTAAACCACTTCGTTTTGGCTGTTTTCTATTAAAATCATTCATCTATCAGAGCACAAATTGCCTTCCAGCTGGACAATTTAGCTATCAAGATATAAATATTCCATCAAGTACCAAGTGACAAACTTCCACATCCATGGGGGTGGAGGGGCAATTTAACACTTGAGTATGGGCAGTTAGATTAGTAAGGTATGAAAACATAAACAGCTGGGGTGTGAGGACTTTTTAGTAGCGTGAGGACGGAACCTTCTGGAATCTGAATTGTGCTGCCTTTTTCTCCTCCACCATGAAGGATTAATCTTCATGGCACTGGTATCGATTAATCAATTTGGGCACAGAGAGGGTGAATTATCCTCAGAAAAAGCTACGTGGGATAGTAAATAGCTTAGAAATGCATAAGGGAACAACTCAACAGCCTGGACAGGGTTAAATCTGCAATTTGTCAGCATCTCCCTGAAGGCACCAGGTCTTGTTGGCACAGGAAAATGATAAAGATTGATAGTCCTTTTTGGAGGTGCTTTCCCTCAAGATCTGTTTTCATGGAAAGTGAATATATATCACGTATGACAGCAAAAAAAACCAAAACAAACCTGCCCTTAGAATAAGGTCACAATTCCGAAGCCTACAGAATAATTTGAATTTCACACTAGAGCCATCTACTCCCCCTATTTTCTTTATTGTCTCATTTTTTATTTTCATTTCATTTTGAAGCCCCCAGGCCCTGGCTCTTCTGCCCATATTCCCCAATCAGGTTCACAGTTTCAGTGACTGCCTTCTGCTCAGAGAACTGGAAAAGGATTGACGGCAACAGTGATTCGTTAATAATGACTTTGGAATATTTGTTCAGTTTTTTTTAAAAATCTGGAGTAAAAACCACATTCACTGATGTTTGTTGCCAAAAAGATTTTATTTTCCAGACTTTATGAGATACAAAGCATTAGGAGACCCAAAAAATGCCACATATAAACAAACTATAGTCCCACAAACATTAGATACAACTTAGGTGTGTCTCATCAAGCACCATAGGCAACTGATTATTAGAAGACCCCTCCTTCCCCATCCCCAAAAAGAAAATGAAAACCGATCAGTACCAAACTTAATATTAAATATTAAACTTTCTCTTTAGAACATTCTCAGATTGGGGAACACCTATTTACACTTAATTACCACAAAGGAAATTAAATGGACATGAGAACTTAGTGTTTCAAAATGTGTATTTTAAAATTTCATGGAAGGATGCACCTGACCTTACAAATGGATCCATGTAGACAGAGGCTTTGCACCCAAGCAGAGTCCCATTCACCTCAAAGGGGTGCTGTGTTAGCACAGGAGTGCACCTACACCAATTAGCTTGCAGGATTGGGGCCTTAAGAGTCCAGAACCTTAAAAGAACACTATCAGTGTTATTAGGCCAAAAGACTGCACTATCTTGATAGTTCTCCATTCCGGAAGAGCTTACTGTAGCGCTCCCACTTCCCATTCTCTCTCCCCCGACACACACACTTATTCCATGCTAACTAAATGTTAAATGACTTCTCGACCTGTGTAATAATAAGCTGGGGTACACCCCCCATTTCCAAGGAATGTCGCACATAGATAGGGTTACTGTCCAGTTAAGTTATATTTTAAATATATTTCCTTATATTTTACCATTCTGGATTTTAAAACTTCCAATTTTTTTAAAAAATCTAATTACTTTCCGCTATTTCTGTTGTTTGTTTACTTCCTGCATTCGTCTCACTTTGGATAACGAATGTCAGTGCAGTCCGCAACATTTTTCTTCAGTCAGTTTCATTTTCAGGTTCTGTGCTTTAATGTTTGAGTTACAAACACTGCAGAGGGCATATGTTTAAAAAACGAAAGTGTTTTCATACAGTGTATCTAGTGGTCTCAGGGAGGGGATATTTCTGGTAAAATTGTCTTACGAAGTTTAAATGTTGGGCCCCAAGTGAGTTAAACATATCTGCTCAAACTCTAACAACATTCCGATTAAGAATCCATCAGTAGCAAAAAGGAAGCTGCTCCTCGCTGCAGTCTGAAGAATAAGACAAAGTAAAGCCACTCTCCAGTCACCCTTCCAAAAAGGGCTTTGTCTAGACCAATGCTTCTCAACCAAGGGTCTGAGGCCCACTGGGGGACTGCAAGCAGGTTTTAGGCGGTCTGCCAGAATAAATCAGATAGTGGGGCCGGTGTTAGTCTCACTGGGACCTGGGGCTGAAGCCGAAGCCCGAACAACTTAGCTTTGCAGGTCCACTGTGGCGTGGGGCCCCAGGCAATTGCCGTGCTTGCTACCCCCTAATGCTAGCCGTGGCTTTTAATCTACTGCAGTGGTTCTCAAACTTTTGTACTGGTGACCCCTTTCGCATAGGAAGCCTCTGAGTGCGACCCCCCTTATAAAGTAAAACACTTTAAATATATTTAATAGCATTATAAATGCTGGAGGAGAAATAGGTTTTGGGGTGGAGGCTGACAGCTCACAACACCCATGTAATAACCTCGCGACCCCCTGAGGGGTCCCGACCCCCAGTTTGAGAACCCCTGATCTACTGGAAATGCAGAAAGAGTTGTTGTGGAACAAGCGGGCTGTGGAGTTTTTATAGCATGTTGGGGAGGCCTCAGAAAGAAAAAAGTTGCGAACCCCTGGTCTAGACAGCGTCCTTTTAAGACTTGGAAACCATTTAACAATTTGCAATGAGAAGTTCTAGGCTTAGACATCAGTCACTAGAGTTCTGCGAACTTTTAAAGAAGTCTGCAAATACCATAGGCTTTTAAGATCAAAACAATCCTCCTTTGCCTGTAGCAGTGGCTCTCTCTTGGGGCTCTATTGTTAAAGTACATTCACCAAGCCCAACCTGGTGCAAGAAGAACTTGAAATGAACTTCTAGCTTTAGCAAACTTTTCCCATCTGCTTGCAGATTAGATTTCACCTGCATTTCCCCCAGGGCCGGCTCCAGGCCCCAGCGTGCCAAGCGCGTGCTTGAGGTGGCATGCTGCGGGGGGTGCTCTGCCGGTTGCCGGGAGGGTGGCAGGTGGCTCCGGTGGACCTCCTCCAGGCGTCCCTGTGGAGGGTCCACTGGTCCCGCGGCTCCGGTGGAGCATCTGCAGGCACGCCTGCGGGAGGTCCACCGGAGCTGCGGGACCAGCGGACCCTCTGCAGGGACGCCTGCGGGAAGTCCACCGGAGCCGCGGGACCGGCGAGTGGCAGAGCGCCCTGCGCGGCGTGCCACCGTGCTTGGGGCGGCAAAATGGCTAGATCCGGCCCTGATTCCCCCCTCTCCCCCCAACACACACCTTATAAGCCTATTCAAACAGATTCATAACTATGATAGCCAGTTACTGAAACATAATTTAGTCAATGTCTTAAAGAAAGACACTTCCTTTCACAAAGTTTTAAACACATAGGAGACTTCACACTTTTCAGTTATAGTCCACAGATAAAATAGGTTATATAATAGGTCAGTGCACATTTTTATTCTAATAAAGAAAAACAAGCTAATGGCAACTACCACATTTTTGTCTATACTTCAGCAGCTCCAATAAGCCAGCTTCAGATCTTGCTGAGGATAGATTATACAGACACAGCAGGGTATATGTGATTATCAGGGCACACGAGGAATAATACAACTCCGAGCAAAATCAATGGGAATAGTCCTCTCCTTCCCTACCCCCAAATCACTGCTTTACAAGTGGTACCCTGACTGCTCATAAATATACAGCTCTCATATTGAGCCCCAACTTATAACTTATCTGAAAAATTTTATAATCAAAGCTGTATTTGACAGGCAGACAACTTATCATGAGGACTGCAGTGCTAGGTGAAACCAAGTGTATGTTCAAACTTGTCCAGCAGCATTTTAAGCCTATGCAATTCTCTTAAGGAGGCTTTCCCATTTTAGAAGAAATAAATAAAATAATAATAGTGCCAGAAACTGGAATTTTTGCCCCTCTTGATCCCTCCATAGAGGGATTTCTTCAGGCATCACTGTTCAAACCTGGGAGAGATTTATCGGAAGACAGAAAGCCTCCTTGCAAATGCTCCATCAGGTGAAGTAACTCCTCTTTTGCCAGGTCTAGACACAATTTAAAGTCCTTGTTATAACAGTTTCACAACCCTAATGTCAAAAACAGTCTCATTAAAAATAAAGCTGCTAATACTTAAACCATATGAGATGTATCAGTGCTACAGGCCTGGGAAATGGACTGATACACACAAGCTGTCAAAAACATAGACAAACTTGTTTTTTATTTTAATTAAAAACATGCAAAATTAAGTTTTCTGTGATCCTAAAAAGTTGCACGAGTATAAAAATATTTCAAGTGGTTTCAGAAATATCCAAGTCTCTGATCACATAAAGAATATGTATCGCCTTTTTTATAGAAAGTATCTTCATAAAAATATGGCCACAATATACCAAGCCCAATCCCCACATCTCATGTAAACAGCTCTGTGCCATGCTAATATCAAGGGTTTGATGAAAATGGTAACTGAAGTAATCTAAACAGTTATTCTACATGTTAGACCAAAGGGAATTTCCTCTATATTAAAAAAAAATCAGCTATATCAAATCTTTAAATATTGCAAATGCCTTATGAAGAAAACTCTGTCTGAAAAGAGATGAGATAGCAGCAACTGAACAGAACTTTGGCCCAGGACAATGGCTGCCTTGCATTACATTATCAATACGGCAAAACCATTTATGCAAAATAAAGGTTTGATTTTCAAAGCCAGAGTCTTTAAGCCTGAAACACATAGTCTGATGCACTTCAATTTAATTTCTGTTTGAATACCTTTGCCTGATAGATTCAGTTTCATAAACGACTGTTTTTCTACCATTACTGATGTGCTGTGTTGCACTTGTGTCTCAGCCACAACTGGCTTCCACATGAAAGCAAAAAGATTCATGAAGACCAGATGGCAGTGCATGCCAATTACACAATTTAAGTAGGTGAGAGGTTATGAAGTTTCTCTCTTTGTTTAAACTTACTAAGGTGAAATTCACTCCTGTGCCAGAGGGCCAGCACAAGATAAACAGCACTCAAATCCCCCTTAAGCTTTCAGACTGAGGCTTAACTGGTGCATACTCCTTTTCCTGATCCTGTGCACAGTAGGGGAATGTCACCTTCTGAATAATGATTAGCCATCATCAACCCGGCAGGCTAGACAGATTTCATTTGGCCAGAAAGTACATATGCAACTAAAAAATTTTTTTGCTAAGAAAGCATTATAACACTGTTTTCTTCTAGCACAATATTTGTTCAAAAGCCTGTAGTGCACGAACTAACAGCGTAAGTATAAAGTGTATTGCATTGTAAGCAGCGCTGTCATTTGACTCTTCATCTAATATTGTTCTAACTTTTTTTTTAATGTTCATTTAAGTGTTAAGACTTTAAAATAGTTCTCATTTGAAAATACCGGCGTTAGAATCTTGAACTAATTTTTTACTTTGGTATTTCAGTTCACATTTAAGCAGCTTTTGAGTGCAAGATTCCATTGAGTCCGTGCTGTGACTGCTCCTAATGCTCTCTTACAACCTGATTTTCAGAGGGTGCTGAGCACTCATAGCTTCCTACTTAAACAGAAGCTACAGCTGATTGAAACCTCTGAAAATCAGGTCACTGAGGATAAATTATGGGGAATCCTATGGAAATAGATGGCATCTTCACAACACTATATTTAGTACAATAGTACTGGAGATTGTAGGTTCATAACTATGCGGCACCAGTAGTTTTGACCCCAGGTTTTATTTTGGTAAGAAATGCATTGAGCAGTACTTGTTCTTTTTCCAGCCCATCAGGAGATGCAGAGCCTAATCATAGCGGTGTTATCTGAGTCTTGGAGTCTTCAGTCTCCTTTGAACTCCTTACATGGTTGGTGTGTTGTCTGTTTCTGAATCTGAAAATGAATAAGATTTGAGGGCTACAGAACATTTCACAGGAACCAGACATGAGACATTCTGCTCCCAAGCAAAACCGCTAAACTAACCGAGCTGCATCACTGAAAACGTCTTCCAATATAAAACTGCAGAAAAGCCCATTACATTGGGATGTGATGCTCTAGAAGGAACCCTCTTCTGGACTGAAGAGATGATAAAATGAACAACGTTTGCGAGACTGCATGTCAATACTCGCTGGTCCAATGGAGATCGTTTCATCCATCCATACAAAGAGCATGTGTTTAGGAAGTGTGTGCATGAGGCTTGTGGCAAAATTTCAGCTGTGTCCAGTAGTTGCAGTTAAAGTTTTATCAATTTAAGAACTTACAAACCACAGATCAAACACCTAGGAAACCCTTAACAGTGACAAGGAGCAGCAGGCATTTCCTCAGGAGTGCCTCTTACCCTGAGAATTACAGACCCTTATGTACATCATGGATAGCCTTTTATAGGCAGTTCCAGCCTTCTCCAAATAGTTATTGCTCTTAAGTGCAAATCTGCCCACAGTGCTGAGCCAGAATAACCTGGCTATGTGGTAGGGGAGTTGCACTATGGCTACCACAGTCCCCAAAGGCAAGTGCCCACTCTTTCCCTGGTGATGGAAGAAGGTGGAAAGAAAATGGCCAGCACATATGCATAGTTGGGCTCACCTCAGATGTCCCCTCAGCTACAGCATATTGGAAAACCCTCAGTGGAGCACAAGAGGTTTATATCTGTCCAGCCTCATCAGTTTTCCCCTACCTTCACCCCACACAGCAGAATTACATGCATCCAGGCTTCTCTTCACCCATTGGGGAAGGAAGACAGGATTTGCCTCTTACAGTGTTATAATTGCAATATGCACAAGTACAGTCACTTAAAGCACAAGCCACAATACACAAAGTACAATACTACATCTCTTTTCAGGGATAGGTACGTTGCCTCCCCACCCAGCCCCTTCTCCCCATCCCCACTGGCACCTGCTGCAGAGCACTATATTAAGTGTCGGTGTCTCATTGGAATGCTAGGAGTTCTGAGAGCAGACTGCCCAATACATGGGCAGCTCTGCACATGCATTACAATCAAATGGGCAGTACGTTAGGGTAGTACTTTATGGTCTGATGGGAAAACAGTTACAGAATAGCATTCTGTAACTAACTTATTTTAATCACAAACCATCCCTGTAAAATGATTATGACAAATGTTAGAACCAACTGCAGATTTGGCACGTCATCTCTATGCATGTGTGTGCATGCATAAAATTTCAGTGGACATGTTTGTACAGGGTGACCCAAACAGAAGCATCCAGTGTAGCAAGAGAGCACTGCATGTTCTTTACAGCTACAGGAAGGAGCATCAGGGGCGGGAGTGGCGGGTAATCTGTCTCATATTATACCAGCAGCTCTTTATCTACCAAAAGAAAAGAACTATAAATGCTGAAATCCTGTTTTCATAGTAGAGCCCAATCTCCTTCTATTCAAAGGACAAAGCGTTATTTAAATAAACAAGAATAATCCTATTAAATGAACAGCCTTTCTATATACTAGAAGGGAAAATACAAAAACTTTGCAATGTTCTCTACACATGATTGTGTGCTACCTCACCCACCTTGTCTCTCTAATATACACATGGTCTAATTAACACAGCATCCTTGTGAGGGATGAAAATATTATCCCTATTTTAAAGATGAAGGGAAAGGCACCCAAAGAGATGTGGTGATTTGCCCTAGATGATGCAAAGCAATTCAGTGGTAGCAGTTGGAACACGCCTGAGGCTCCCTCCTGATCCAATGTATCCTGCTCCCAACCTCTTATTCCAAAACCTGCCTCAAAACAGACTTCTTCAATTTAAAAAAAAAAAAAGAAAAAATTGGTAGCCACCAATCTTAAAAAAATGATTTAGACAAAACCGTCCTCCTGGGACATTCTGGGTTGTCCATCTATTTAAGATGAAAGTACTCCAGCACAGGACCATGTTTACCCCATCTCTTGTACACCAGGAGGGCCCCCCCCCCCCCCGAACATGCTATAAAAACTTCACAGCCCGCCTGTTCCACAACTCCTCTTTCTGAATTTCCAGAAGATTAAAGACCTTGAGGTCTTTAAATCATGATTTGAGGGCTTCAATAACTCAGACATAGGTTAGGGGTTTGTTACAGGAGTGGGTGGGTGAGATTCTGTGGCCTGCATTGCGCAGGAGGTCAGGCTAGATGATCATAATGGTCCCTTCTGACCTTAAAGTCTATGAGTCTAAAAGCCATGGCTGGCATTAGGGGGTAGCAAGCAGGGCAATTGCCCGGGGCCCCGTGCCACAGCAGGCCTGCAAAGCTAAGCTGTTCCAGCTTCAGCTTCAGCCCCAGGCCCCAGTAAGTCTAACACCGGCTTTACTCTCTGGTTTATTTTGGCAGACCCCCTAAAACCTGCCTGCATCCCCCCCAATGGGCCCCGGGCCCCTGGTTGAGAACCGCTGTTGTATAGCGCCTGACACACTGGTTGTGCTTCTATAATAAATACTAACACTACAGCTCAGGCATTTCTGGCTTTGAGTTCAATCCACTGGGCCATGCTGCCCCCAACAGACGAGAAATTTTGGTCTGTTAAACACTCTGTTTACTAAGCCCACTAATAACAGTGAAGATCTCTAATGTGAGTACTGGAGCCTTTCAGGATAACATTTCAAGAAAGGACTCTGACGTCTGAGTGCCTATCTCAAAGCACTGTTGCTCTTGTTTCCAAAAAGTCTGAGCACCCACAGGACTTCAGCTGGGAGTCATGGGTGCTCAGCAAGTCTGAAAGATCAGTCCCAATGTACATCAAGCCAGGCACTAAAAATCAGAGGCCACTTCTGAAAGGTTTGATCTATTGCAGCGGTTCTCAAACTGTGGGTCGGGACCCCAAAGTGGGTCGCCACCCCTTTTTAATGGGGTCGCCAGGGCTGACTTATACTTGCTGGGGCCTGAGGTCAAAGCCCGAGCCCCACCGCCCCGTGGCCAAAGCTGAATCCTAAGAGATTCAGCCTTGGGCAGCGGGACTCAGGTTACAGGCCCCCTCCCTGGGGTTGATGCCCTTGGAATTCAGCTTCCTCACTCCCCGGCCTGGGGCAGTGGGGCTTCAGTCCTCCCTCCTGGGGTCATGTAGTAAGTTTTGTTGTCAGAAGGGGGTTGTAGTGCAATGAAGTAGTGCAATGAAGTCTATTGGAACAGACCTGTAAAATACTCATTTGTTTTGTGTAATGAGGAGATGATATTGAACTGGTTATGGCTGTAGGTTTCAGATCTATGGAGTGAATGAAATCCACTTACCCTTTTACTTTTAGCATCTGGTCAAAGGTCTCAGGGAGAGGATTTCCATAGCTTTCTGGGAGAAACAGGGTAAGGATCCCTATCAGCACAGTCAGGCTTCCCATGAGAATGTAAGGCAGGTATCTGTCATAGGCACCTGGCAGAACACAGGACATGGCAACATGAGTTATACACCAACCATCACAACAAGCTCATAGATGGAATAAATATTCAAGACATCGCTATATTGTATAATTCACTTTGCATAATTTGTTACCCAATATTTCCACCTAGAAATCAGGACAAGTGAATCCCAAACTGGAGTTACTTATGTACCTGCCAATCCTATCCAAAGGGTTTTTCAATTAAAAATATGCCAAACGACAATATGGGATGATCACTTATAACCAGCAGTATTTCATCTGGGTTGCAAGTTACGACTCTGGCACTAATTATGTACCATTTAACAGCTCTCACATGCTGCTTCTTCAACGTAGGATAACAAATGTCTTGGCAAGATAAACACAATTGTGCTAGTACCACTGCTGGAGGAAGTGAGCCTTCAATAGTCTGTTTATATTTGGACTCAAATCTTAGCCTCACAATAAAACTTCATTAAATAAAAATTAAACTTCCTCCACTAACAGCACATTTTAAAAAAACTTCATTAGAAATGGGGAAAGCATCAGGCCTCCTGTGACAGACAGTGCCCTTGGTCTAGTCAGAATCAGGTTTGGGATCGGAAAGTAACTACTATTGCCAGAAGCCTTACATTTGTGCACAAGTGTATGGTCAGAATGCAAAATCTGCAAACCACAATAGCACAGAACATTAGGGATCTTTCAGAAAAGGTGCAAACCACGGAACCAGAGAGTATCTTATATAGAATAGACGTACTCTGCACATGACGATATTATCTCTGATTGAAGTTATACCTGTAGACTTTACGAGGTAGAGAACAAAGCTAGGATTAACCACCAAAGATCTCTGGTGTATCAGAGGAAGCCAAAGTTTGTGCTTTGATCTCCATCTTCATTCAATAACTGGCTAAACTATATGGTCCTAATTTAGCCGAAGCAAATATCAACAGCTCACAGTCTTCTCCTAAACCTTATCTTTTCCTATTTTAAATATGTGTGACTTCCTCCATTAGTGTGCCAACCGTCCTGAAGGCAGGCCCATGGGACATATGAATCCAAAATAAGAGAAAAATCACATTTTTCCTTACTATATGAATAACCTCTGTATTATTATTAACGATTATTGGCATTGCATTAATATTCAAGGATCCCAAGCAGGATTAGGGCTGCACTGCCTTATGCGCTGAACAAACATGAAGAGATTGAAACAGAGGGAACTTTTTTTTTTATTACAAAGAATAAACAGAAATCCTGGCCACAAGCTGGTAGTTTTGTGACTGTAATAGTTGCTAAAACATTAGATGAGAGACTCACATGGTGTTAAATGATTTAAAATTTTGCCATGTTCAAACACATGGATGAGACAGTATACGTAAAATTCTCCCCTCACTTTCTCTGTCATCATAAATCAGGATTAATTCCCTTGACGTAAATGGAGTTACATTGGTTAAAAAGCCACTTGAGAGATAGGAGAGGAGAATCAGTCCTTATATATTAGTAAATTATATATATATGAGCTGAGCAGCTGGGCATATAATGGACATATAACTTCACTAATATCAGTGGAGCTATACTCACTTAATGGCAGCTAAAGTTCTTGTCCATAATGTTTATACAAATATTTAATTCATGTGAGAATTGCAGAGTAACAGGAAATTTATTATAGGAGCAGCTGAGTCATCTGACAAGTCTCATTGCAAGATGCTGTTTTTCACTGTTTATAGCTTTGTCAAAACGGAACCTTTCAGGCTGAAGTTTTCCATTCCAGGTGTCTGCTCAAGCTGAATTATTAATTATTAATTATTATTATTATTTTAAAGTTTCAGCAAAAATGGTTCAGCTATTTCAGAGAAGATTAGGGAAAACATAAGTTGTTTTGCCCATGTTAAGAAGGTTAATGCAATTGTTTTGCTGGGAACCTTTACCACCTCCGGGGGGAGAGAGGGGTGCCATCCTCATGTCCAGAACATGCCTTGCGCCATCCCAGCAAAGAACCACCCAAATCTGGCCTAGTTACAAGCCTCTGGAAAACACTTGCAGGTTACATATGCTCAGTGGAGTCTTGCTAGAAGCAGCTAAATCTCTGAGGCTTCTTTTCTCCCTGAGTATGTTCAAGTCTCTCTCAGCTCCCCACCTGACAGACTGCATGCGGGCTATCCCCACAGAGCAGCTGAGGACTTTCCAACCCAGGGCTACAGTTGCTGAAAAAGATTTGCCCTGTAAAGGCTGCTCCTAGTTAGGGTGGGGATAGGTATTGGAACTGAGAGCAGGGAGCTTGTCTCAAGAACTCCCCTGCTGGCATTCAGACAGTGTGGAGGAGGAACCTGTTTGATCTGAATGCTTAGGGGACAAAAGCAGGGAAAGAAATAGACTTGGACAAAGCATCTGCTGAGATTGGGTCTGTCTGGCCAAGGAGACTGGAACTGGAAGCTGGGTAAGGGAGACTGGCACTGGTTGGGCAAGGAGACTTGGAGTAGGAGGGGGGAAAACAGGGGAGGAGGACACAGACTGGATGAGGAGCTGGGGGGACTCGAAGAAGGAGCCGGGAAGGTGGCGGGAGGCAGAGATTGGATGAGGAGTCTAGGGAGGCAGACTGGGAGTCAGTGGGGTGGGAGAGGAGAGACAGATTGGAAGGGGAATGTCACACAGCCAACTGGGAAAGGGGTCACTGTTCCTTACAAGCAACTCTGGTCTCAGACTTAACAAACTCACTACACCTAACACACTGGTTTCATGATAGTTATCGATAAAGGGTAGCATGTGAGGTCTCTACGGAAAGCTTGTAACTTATCAAGACTCATAATCATTGTGCGATGCGTATATGGGTAATAGTAACATTATTCCTCAACTATATTTAAAATTTTATCCTTATGGTCTTCAAGTAAAAGTGAGTCACCAGGGGAATGGTGCTGGCCCATTCAAGGGGGAGGGAGCTCTCACCTCTCTCTGGCTAGCTGATTACATAACGTTTTGCTCAGTTGTTTACCTTTGCACCAACCCAGAAAAATTAAACATAAAAATGACTTGGAAGCGCCAAGGAAGGACAGAAGAGTGAGGGGGGCGCCCTGTCTGTGAATAAAGACTGATTCAGTATATCACAGGGTGGAGAAAGACATTCTACATCCGTCCACTGAGGTGGTACCTGAATGAGTGGAGGTGCTTTGTGAAAGACGGGGTCCTAGCTCCTTGGGGCTAGCCAGCACTGCAAAAGACTGGAGTGAGAATCTACTTTATTAGCTAGGACAGGTAACTATGAATAAGGGTAGGCCCTACTTCACATTTTATGATTTTGTTTCGTATGTAACCATTTGTTTCCATCACTCCACTTGTTTCTCTTTAAGAAAAAAAAATGGAGATTCAAATAAATTATCTTTTGTTTTACAACCATTGAACAAGTGCTGTGTGTGATACAGAAGCCATGGGCTAGGCGAAAACTGGGACGCACTGTTTCAGATGAGCTGGACTTTCTGTGGATATCCAGTGATTAGGGGCTGGACTGCACAAGTGGACCCTTCGAAGGAACTTGAGGGCTGCGGTGCATCCACTGTCAATCTGCAGGTGTAGCCCGGAGAAAAGTGCTCATGTGCCTGACAGGCTGGTTGTGTTAGGGAGCTAACACCTGACTGGCACAGGCACTGGAGAAAGCTGGCAATAATGTCACTCACAGCCCTCCATGCCCAGAGAAGCCTCACAGGGGAACTAGGACTGACTGAACAAGGAGACTCTGACTGGCTGGGAGGGGCAGGGATGAGAGGCTGGCACTCACACAGTGAACCTGGATGGCAAGACTATGACCGGGTGGGCAAGGAAACTGGGATGGGGTGAGACACCTGAGGAGCAAGGATAGCGACTGGGTGGGGATAAAAAATGGGACTGGGATACAGAGCTAGGAGTAGCGAAGAGACCAACTGGGACAGGTTGGAAGGGATAGGACAGGAAGGGGGTCAAGCTTGGGGGGAAATGTGCACAAGGGTCCATACCTATTTCATTCCTGTTCAGAACCTCGAATGGAAACCAAGATTCCCGAGTCTCACCATTTCTCTGCCAACTGTGAAGTCCTCTGGCAAAGGGTGTGTGTGCCTCATCCCCTACTACTGCTGGTCCACATAGTGGATCACAAGCTACTATAGCTAACATTTACTCTGTTAGATCTAAAAGTTCCTATGCTGCTGATGAACTTGGGGGTGTCAATATGATTCCACTTAATGGAATTTCTATTATTTCAATGTGCTTTTTTAGAAACCAAAGAAGTCGCAAACAGAAAGTTACATTAAAAACACCAGGGTTGCAAAATCAAGCACTCAAAAGTGCCAGAATTAAGTCTGTGCAACTTGACCCTTTTGTACATAAGCATTAGGATACAGCCTTTAATTACTTGATCACATACCATTTTTTCTGCAGGACCCATCTCATTCAGGATGGGCCTGTTCTAGAGATGAATCAGGGTTCTGTAGTGAAGGAGGCTTATCTGTTAGGACTCCTGCTTCATTTGTTGCAGAACTTGGAAGGGGTGTAGTGAATGAGGCAGTAGATTGTAGGAAGAGACAGCATGTTGTCTCATATCTAAGGCAACTGAACGCTGCTCTGAAGAAGTGGATTCTATCCTTGCCTGTGACTCAGTTTCTCTATGTAAGGCCAGTTAAATCACTTAGACCAAAATTCTCAGAGGTGGTCCCTCATTGCTTCACTTAAGACCCTGGGGTCTGATATATAGGAGTGCTGAGCACTCACAGCGGCAATAGAAATCAATCAAAGCTCTGCTTATAGCATCATGTAGCACTTCATAGGTTAAGGACTCTGAAAAAAAAATCAGGACCTACCCATCACAAATTGAGCAACCGAAATGAGTGGATACTTTTGACTTTAATCTCTAGGTGCCTCAGCTCTCCATCTATAAAATTCTATGTGAACAGCTAATGACAGACTGGGGCTGAATTTCCTTCTACTTTTGAGTGTTTGACTTTGCAGCCTTAACATTCTTTTAACACAGTGTTTTGTGTGTAATTTGATGTTATATGTTCACACCACTGTGTACACATTATACAGCATATTTTCTAAGTACCATTTTCAGTAAAGTATAGATGCCAAGAGATTATCTGACCTTCATCTGCCTGTTTTTCAGCATCTGAAAAGTCTCTGTGCTCTCTTCTACGCTGACCGCCAGGGGCAGCTCCAAGTTATTTGCTGCCCCAAGCAAAAAAATGTTCCCGCAACCCCCCCGGCCCCACCCCTTCCCTGCCCCATTCTAACCCCTTCCCCAAATCCCTAGCCCCGCCTCCTCCTCTGGGGTGCCGCATTTCCCCTCCTACCCCTCTCTCCCAGGCAGCACGCTCAAGGAAGGAGGCGAAGGTGAGCTGGAGGCGGGGGGTGGAGCGGTTCCTCTGCCCCACCCCAGGGTTACTTCCTGTGGCCCTTCCCATGCTCCCCACTGCCACAACTCGCCTCCGCTCCGCCTGCTTCCCTGAGCGCGCTGCCGCCGCTCCGCTTCTCCCCTCTCCCTCCCAGGCTTGCCACAAAAGAGCTGATTCGTGTGGCAAGCCTGGGAGGGAGGGAGGAGAAGTGGAGCGGCGGCACTGGAGCGGAGGTGAGCAGGGGGTGCGATTCTTTTTGCACCCCAAGCAAAAAAAAAAAGTGCCGCCCCAAGCACACGCTTGGAGCGCTGGTGCTAGAGCTGGCCCTGCTGACCGCTATGCAATGAATGCACTACATGTGCTAATCTATTTAGGCCACCACTATGCTTTCTATATTTAAGTCTCTCCCAAAGGCCCATTTGGGCCATCATGCCCTTGGGAAATTAGCTGACTGATAATGGGAAGTTTCAGGAGTGACTGAGATTAGTTTTCAAGAGTGCACTATCAAGATGTGGCAAAGTATCATCTCAGCCACTCTACTTGTATGTTTCATCCCTTTGCTTTCCCTCTTTGTCTTTGGATTGTGAGCAGAGTGACCAGGCCTCTTCTGTTTGGAAAGCACCTGCCTCAATCAAAGAGAATAAAAGGGCCTGATACATCACTATTGCACCTGTATAAAACTGGAGTAATGCCATTTATTTCCTTTGGTGTAAAACAAAATGGCCCAAAATGAAGGAAAGTGACTGAAATTATAAGATCTAAAAAGTTGGTTTAAAAATCTCGGGAGCACCAGGGCTTTCTAACTTGCACCCATTCTCTGGGATAACTTTTCTGTGCAGTTTGCTCTCATCTGTTTAAATTCAAGCCAAATGACAGAAGACATCTCACCAAGGTAAACAAAGTAAGGAGCGATGATGCTGCCCACCCTGGAAGACATGGAAGTAGCTCCAACTGCCATGTTTCTTACTATCGTTGGGTAGATCTCAGAAGTGTAGACATAAAGCATTGAGAATGCGGATGTGATCCCAAACTTCCCCAGCATCACCAGGAAGACAGACAGGATGTGAAAGTCTGAAAATAAAATTAAATAAGGGTCAATAAAGCTGCATCAAGTTCCCATGCTTGTTACTGTCATTGCTTTTACCTCCCAAAGACTTCAGTTTTTCATCCCTCTATAATTGTAGTCTTCTCTTATCATAACCACTCCCCAGATCTAGATTATCCAATTCATAATTTGAGCAGGCAGCTTATTTTGATTACTTTGGTTCATTCCCAATCTGAGAGTGCTCTTGAAATGCATTACAACTCTGATTCAGCAAACTACACAAGCACATGCTTAAATTCATATCTGATCAGCAATGCATTCAGGTTCTACTGAAGTCTACGCTGAAATTTGGAGAACTTCTGATTTCTGTAAGCAGTGACTCCAGTTCAGATGCAGCTGTGTTTTGTAGTTTATCCAATTTTATGAGCTGGTCATCTGAAGCATAAGCAGATCAATAGTTTGATATTCAGATGTGCTGAGCAACACAGTGCCCAGTAAACTCAATGAGAGCTGCAGTATGTACGAAAAAAACCCTCAAACCCAAAATCAAATCAAGCCACAAATGTTTGAGGTTTGGTGCAAATTTCACCCAGGAACTTTCTGGTTTCAAACCCTTTACTGGAGCAGTTAGATGGCACTGTAGGATATATTTTATTTTTATGTCATGAGCTGAAGCTCATACCTGTAGGCACCAGCTGAATGAAGAGAACAACCCCTCCTCCTAAGAACAAGGTGCCAGATATGGAATACCGCCGAGGTAAGGTTCGGAGGAGCAGCCAGGCAATCACATAAGCCGGAACTTCAATAATGGCTGAGAGGAAGCAATTGATGAAGACATTTCCATGCAAGTTGGGAGTGTTGAGTGACAGTCCAAAGTAACCAATTGATGTTAACATCCTGAAAAATGCGTAAAAAGTAAAGTCTCTACAGTGTTACCCAAGATCCTGTTTCAGAAACAGCACTGTACCAAACATCAGCAGCGATGGGATGGTTTTCAGAATTTCAATAGCTACAGCACAGTTTCTAAGTCTTTCACCCCTGCAGCTTCTTTTTGTACTAAAGATGTATGAACACAGTCCTCTCCGCAGAACCCTAACTTAACACTCCCTCCCGTATACAATATGGTAAATGAAAGGCTCACTGGAAGTTATTCATAATGGTGTTTCACTGTGACAAATCCATTAACAATATAGTGAAGTAGGAAGTTCCGAAATGTTTCAGTTCATTATAGCATGCCAGCTACAATCCCTAGAGCAAATTCTATTAAAATTCTTGGGGTACTCATAAAAAACTCCATTACAGCATCTGAATACTATTCTGCATAAGAGAGCTGGAAGATTCGATTTCAAATCTTGGGATACCTCAATTTGACATCCGAAAGGAATTAGCCATTCCTCTAGGTGGGAGGCAGTGGAGTCTAAAGGACTGGATCACAGATTGAGAGTCATGTATTGGGTTCTAATTCTTGTTCTGCTACTGAACTGCTATGTAGCCTTGAGCAAGGCACATGACCTCTTTTGCTACACCCCCAAGACGGTAATATGTACTTCACACGGATGTTGTGTGGATAAGATTGTGAGCTGTTTTTTATAGCAGCATTTGGAGTACACAATGTGCTATATAAATGCTCATCATCAATACAGTCATCATAAATTTGCATGCTCACATCCACGCTTAGGAGCACAAATCTTTACCTGGCTCAACACGGATGCAAGCACCTTAATGCAGGTATTTAGACACCCTACATAGATTCCCACATTTGAAATACGTCCCAGTTTATGAGACTGGTTATTATAAAAAACTACAACAGGCATCATAAACAGATTGTTTGTTGTCCGTGTCCTTTAGGATCACACATCCACTTACCACAGCAACAATGACATAACAGTGATAACTGCAATGTTTCGGGTTCTGAACAAGTCCAAAATGTATGCCTTCTGCTGCTGCTGCTGAAGCTTCATATCCTGCATCTGTGGGGAAAAGGAAAACAAACACAAAATATCCCTATACCCAAGGAAAAGATCAATCCAATCCGAGGAGAAAAAATCTTAACACACAAATTTGGGAGGCTGGAGGTTATGAAAAGATAGCCCCACATTAACCCTTCCAAGTAAAGTGAAAGGGCAGAAAATACACAGATCGACTGTCACACAACCAATTCTGCACCAGCAAAGGTGTTTCGTAGGAATCTTGATTATTCTCTCCCCCAGCGGTACTCCAAAGTAACTTTAAGTTGCTTGTGACATAGGGCAGCACGGTCACACCAGTACCAATCTGATCTAGAAATCAGTGAACAAGTCATCAAAGACTAGAAAATCTAACAGGGAAAAGCTTGCACTAACTTCTCCTCCTTCATGCTGTACAAAGGCACTCCCAGAACTGGCCTCACTGCCTATTGAGATCTGTCTTTATTTAGAATACACAGATCAGTGTAAAGTAAAAAAATCATCAGGCTCTGCTGCCTATTTAGCAGTGGCTGGTTCCAACAGCACACGGGAAATTGGAGCTCAGTCCTGACCTCAATTACTGTGATGATATTTGCCACCACTGCTTCCCATGTTAGTGGAGGCTGACAGACCATTTGGTAGTGGAAACAGACCCTCTCCAGCCAATCTGGCATGTGCAGTGTCTTCTTTGTTGGGTCCAACTGATTCAAAGTGTGGAGGATGGGTTCCCACCTAAGAATTACACCCTCCTTGGACCAAGAGTGGCCAAAAATTATTACCATTTAGCAGCCTAGGATGAAGAAAGGAGCTGGTGATCTCGGTCCAGGGCTTAGTAGGCTGGTGCCATTACTACAAAAGCCACTGCCACAACAGATACCAAGTTAGTCTCAGGTGAGGGGTCAGCCCAGCTGGGCATAAAATGGGCATAAAACAGAGCTAACCTCTCAGTCCCAGATGACAAGGCTGTGTCACATTCCTGGTCTGCCTGGGGCAAGCTGAAATGCTGCTTCCTTGGCTGTTCCTGTTTGGCTATCTAGAAGTTTTCACTTTCTAGGAACGTCCGTCTGGCATCGCTCACAAGCTCTAAGGTTATTTTAACAGAACATACATTGTGCAGGCATCATCCACTGGCAAATGTAAAGGCTGACCTCAGGATCAGACTTGTATGGTTGGTGTGTGGGGGGAAGAGTGGCTGTATTGCCACTTAATCTGAAAGGCATGAGGCAGTGATGAAAAGCAGACTTTTCTACTGGAGCTGTGTCTGAGTCAGAAAGGAAGCGCTTTTCTTTTTCACAGCTGTTAGAGGATACAATTCCCACCCCCAAAACACACTTGCTTTTCAAGAACAGATTTTAAGTGGCATAACCAAAAACTAAACAATATTTGAGTAGTTTATGCTGCCAAGCAGCAAGTTCATCAAAAAACACATTTTTCTTGCAGAAAAGTCATAACAACATGTGGTTTTGTACTGTGCCGTGGACTATATGGAGCTTAAAATGTGGCTATTTATATGACAACACATAAAGTCTCATGTAAAAGACATGTGCACATGTCATGAACACAGATGGGACTGAAACCGAGGATCATAATCACCAGAGAGTATGAGCCGCTACCATCTAATTAAGCAGAGTAACTAGTCGGCTATTATGCTCACGGAGCTAGTCGCTAGAGGGAGACAAGATCACAAATGCTCAGTCACTGTATTATTTGTGTATTTGTGTTGCGGTCAACCCTTAAATGCTAATAAGCTTTCTGTGCTAGGCTTTGTAACTAAGAAGATTAGCCAAGAGGTATCATCCCTACGAAAGGACTAAATGTTCTTAATTAAAATGGAGCCCTTTTACCACCAGATCATTATTAAAAAGCCAGAAAACAAACAACCCCCCATGCACACACACAGAGCCAACAGTGTACTAAGCCAGTGAAAAAGGACTATGTAGCTGTGGGGGAATGGAACCGCCTACACACTATACATCTTTATTTATTAAGGGTGCCCTTTAGTGCTGTGCTGGGACTGACAGGCTCTTCAGTGATGCCCTGCCTTCTCCTTTGGTGCCTCCTACTAGCAAGTGCACATATGCACTATAAAATCTGGGTACCAGAACAGCTGCTCCACACAGATCCTTCCATCTGGAAGAGCTACGTTTAAATTAAATGATCAGCTGTCAATAGTGCATCCAACCGCGATGAAGATTAATGTATTTTAATTTCTCATTTTTCTGAGTGAGGCAGTGGTGCCCTAATAATAGACAGTTCGTTACAGCGGTGAAACAAGCCAGTCCTGACTGAAAGCCAGAGAAAGTCATTGCTGAAGAGTAGAGACCTTACTGCAAAAATAAACAGCAACTCCAGCTGAATGTTTTTGATTTACTGACGCAAATGAGCCACCATCAACTGCCTCATGTCACAGCAAGTACTGAACCTGGACAATTTACTAAACAACTCATGACAGAGCTGTGCTTTGAACTGTTTGGTGTTCTGGCTTCTCAGGCCTGGTCTACACTACGCGTTTAAACCAAATTTAGCAGCATTAAACTGATTTAACCCTGCACCCGTCCACACAACGAGGCCCTTTATATCGATATAAAGGGCCCTTTAAACCGGTTTCTGTACTCTTCCCCGACGAGAGGAGTAGCGCTGAAATCGGTATTGCCATGTCAGATTAGGGTTAGTGTGGATGCAAATAGATGGTATTGGCCTCCGGGTGGTATCCCACAGTGCACCATTGTGACCGCTCTGGAAAGCAATCTGAACTCGGATGCACTGGCCAGGTAGACAGGAAAACCCCACAAACTTCTGAATTTCATTTCCTGTTTGCCCAGTGTGGAGCTCTGATCAGCACGGGTGGTGATGCAGTCCCAAATCCAAAAAGAGCTCCAGCATGGACC
>NC_133775.1:96527574-96584834 GCF_003597395.2 Chelonoidis abingdonii
GACACTGTTTTTGCATTGGGATCTCAACCCAGAATTCCAATGGGCGGGGGAGACTGCGGGAACTATGGGATAGCTACGGGATAGCTACCCACAGTGCAATGCTCCGGAAATCGATGCTAGCCTCGGTACATGGATGCACACCGCCGAATTAATGTGCTTAGTGTGGCCACGTCCGCTTGACTTTATACAATCTGTTTTACAAAACCGGTTTATGTAAAATCGGAATAATCCTGTAGTGTAGACATACCCTCAGAATAACACGGACATGAAATGCCTGAACAGGAAAATAGCAAAGGTTGCCAAGTAGCAGATTAGAATCCCAGAACTGTAGGGAGAACTGGAAGAGACCTAAAGAGGTCATACAGTCCCTCCCTCCTCCCCTCCATCCCACCCAGTTGAGGCAAGTCATATGAAAACGTACCTCTGTGGAGTCAAACAGCATAGCTGGGGCTACAATGCCATTTGTTTTTGCAGCCTTTCGGATGATGATTTCTGCCTCTTTAAATCTTCCCTGAGAGATCAGCCACCGGGGAGATTCAGGAATGACCCTGCAACAAATTTCAGACGGACTGAATCAACATTTCCACAATGATCACAACTGCTGACTTAATAGGGTGACCAGACTGCAAGTGTGAAAAATCAGGATGGGGGTGGGGGGTAATAGGAGCCTACATAAGAAAATGACCCCAAAATCGGGACTGTCCCTATAAAAGCAGGACATGTGGTCACCCTATGACTTAATTATCTTTATTAAACACACTTTGGGGACGGATCTCAGTAATAGATCACTTCCTGCAGTAGGGTCCAAGACTCCCAACAGATAAGCATGTGGGTCACTTTACCCATAATGAGTAGTACAGTAACTCCTCACTTAAGGTTGTGTTTATGTTCCTGAAAAATGTGACTTTAAGCGAAACTATGTTAAGTGAATCCAATTTCCTCATAAGAATTAATGTAAATGAGGGGGTTAGGTCCCAGGGAAATTTTTTTTACTAGACAAAAGACTATATATATATATACACATATACACACATAGTATAAGTTTTAAACAAACAATTTAACACTGGTACACAGGGATGATGATTGTGAAGCTTGACTGAGGTGGAGGAGTCAGAAAGTGGGATATTTCTCTTACTGCAAAATGATGAACTAGCAATTGGCTGAGCCCTCAAGGGTTAACTCTCTCTCTATACAATGCAGCAGGAATGGAGGGAGATATGCACATTTCCTTTAAGTGCACTGCCTTGTTAATTAGATCAGCTTGCTGAGAGGGCAGCTGCTGCAAGCTCCCTCCATCCTGTGCCCTGCTCTATGGAAGATGGGGTAAACGGTGCAGGAGCAGGAGGGAGGGGGACACCCTGACATTAGCCCCCCTCTTCCTTCCCTCCCCTCGCACAGGAAGCCAAAGTCTCGGGGAGCAGCTCCAAGGCAGAAGGCAGGAGCAGCACATGGCAGTGGAGGGAGGGACACAGCTGAACTGCAGGCAGCTGCTACACAGGGAACTTAGGGGAGCGGAGAACTGATAGGGGGGCTGCTGATCCACCCTGGTTCCAAGCCTCCACCAGCTAGCTGCAACGGGCTGCTCTTCCTGCAAGCAGTAGACAAAGCAGGCGGCTGCCACAGACGTTAGAAGGGAGCATTACACAACTTTAAACGAGCATGTTCCCTAATTGATCAGCAACATAACAATGAAACAATGTTAACCCCAATGACTTTAAGTGAGGAGTTACTGTACAACTGAGCTCAATGGTACTGCTCAAGCACATGGGTAACTACTCACATGGTCAAATACTTGCAGGAGAGTGCACTTTTCCTATAATTTGTTTCTGAAATTAATTGTATTCATGTACATTAAGGGGATAATTAAATTCCATTAGAGAGTCAGAAGTTTCTTGGTAAATAGCAATATTAAGTTAGGTAGCATAAAAAGCAATCATAGTTGTACACAGCACACAAACGGTGTAGAGTTGTGGTGGAGATATTTAAAGGAAAGTGCAAATCTATTTAAAAGCTATTTGCCATCAAGATTATACACAAACTTCTTCGTCATCTTCATATCACAAAATTGATCAGGCTAAGAGAACGGTAGTAGTGCCATCTTGCGGACATGATTAAATCCAACAGGTAAAAGCCAAACATGATTATGTCCATTAATAACAAACACAAACTAGAAGGACACGCCTCTCCTTCCCCACTGTTTTAAAAACTCTAAATCCTTCCATCCTAACTGCTCCTGTCTTGCTCTCCGTAGTCAAAGGTAATTTTCCCTCTCTATGGAACAATAGGTCAGAGACTGCCAAGATACCCTCATGACCTACAATGCAGCTGCTAGACCTCTTCTCAAAGGGTTGATTAACATTTTTCTACTACTGTCTCCCCCACTGCATTTCTTTACAGGTCAGTTAATGAATACAAATGCAGATTGGAGAAGCAAGGGATACTCGGAACCCCTTTGGAGTATTTATCTTACTAAGCTTTTGACAGGATAGTTCTTACTTCACTGTATAGAAGTTATTAAGTAAATACATTGGTTCATAAGAGCCACTGGCAGGCACTGTGCAAGCTTCCCTTACATACCTCTGCCAGTGCACCTCAATCCTCACCTACCATCTCTTTGCTTCTCCAGTCCCAGACCCTGAAGTGGAGGATGAGAGTCAGGACAATCCATATAGATGTTCTGTAATGCAGACAAACAAAAACTAGGAAGAATAGCCGCCAAGCAAAACTTCACTGGTACCCCAAGGCAGGGCTTTGAATCTACGTCTCCAGCAGCAAGAGGCCAATGAAACAGCTCAATGAGCCACCATAGCTCTTGTAGGATTTATACTCTAGCAACAGTCCGCTTCTCCAGTTGGATTTCTATGTTCAAATACCTACTTTTCCTACATTACTCCCACTAACAAAATGAAGCTGCGCGTCACAGAGGAAAAGCAAGCAATGCCGTATTGAAGCCAAGGATTTTAAGGCATTTCAAGTTAAATAGAAGCATTATTTAAAATGCCACTCTGGAGATGGATCAAATTTCTGACCAACTCTCTAGTCTGGTGATAGCTAGCAGGCACTGAAAAGCGTTTTTAAAGGTTTCAGCCAAATTCGAAGAGCAGAAAGATGGAGCTGAATGGTATTTCATACTGTGTAGGATACAAGTCTATTTGCTTTACTTAACAGTGTGATAAAGACATTGTTCTTTTTGAGGTCTAAATGTATCATAAATGTGGCTGCTTCAGGAGAACAAGAGAGGAGCTTCCTGGTTAAGACCAGCGTGAAAAGAAGGAACAATTTCATGTAACTTTTTGAAGAGAACATGTACGTTTTGGGGGGTGAGGGAGACACCTCACATTTCTCACCTCTATCAGGAAATGAGTGCACTCACTCCACAGATGCAGAGAAAGGGCAAGCACAGCATCCCTCCTCTAATCTACCTACAGGGCCAATCAAAAACATAAGGCTTTCCTGTCTTGTCTCTGCATGGTTTTCTTTTCAGACTGGAAGTGCATAACCATCCCTGGGTGAGAGGCAAAGTTTCTTTAAATTGGTGTCAGTTTAAAAAGGAATTTGGGTGAGGAGGGAGGAAGAATGAGTGCAAAGGAGAGACCAAAAAACAAAACAAAAAAGCCAAGGAGCGGAGCGTGGAGTGGTCAGGGTTAAGGTTAGCCACGTGAAATCCATTAGGGTGATGTTTTCAAAATCCAGCATGACAACTGCATGCAAAGAGAAACGAGATGCAAGGAGAATCTCTTTATGTCTGGTAAACTGTCACTGCCAAAGCCTATTGCTGACATCCTCCCAACTGGCAAAACAGGGAAAAGTAAAAAGAAATAAGGGTCTGGGTAAGCTTGCTAGACCTAGAGACAGCTAGTGGCTTGTCTGCATTTCCATCAAAGCCCTGTTAAGAAGGTATTTGTGATGGAGCTGCCTGCCACATAGGGACCAAATGCTCCCCTCTGTGATCCAATACCAGGAGAGGCTTTAGCGTGAGCCCATGGATACAACTGCACCACAGATATAACAAAACCAAGGGCGCCAAACCTGACTGGCGCTGTGATGCTATGCGCCACGTCACAACACCCAGAGCAAGGAGCCGGGCCCAGCCCCGCGGGACAGGAGGGCTGGTTTGTTCTTTAGCTCCACCCCTGTGGCCTCCATGCCATGCAAGGACTAGGGTTGCGGTGCTGAGGCAGAGGGTGCTGCTGCGGGTGATTGGTGCACCCCCTGGTACAATCCAAAACCAAGCCTAACAAGAGTTTAGTATAGTGCTCGAAAGGCTACATCCACCCCTGCTCAATACAGAGCTCCACACATTCAAAGTGTGGGGGAAGCCAGTCAGATTCCTAGCCCGTCAGTCACATTCCTGGACAAACAGCTCACCTGACTGCCACAACCAAGACAAGAAAACTTACCTTTAAAGCAGGCCCTGCTACAGAGGCTGTTTTAGGTCTTCACAGATGCTCACTCTCTTGCTGGGAGGTCCAGAGCTTCGAGACATGCCAGCTCCAACTTGGCTGTGTGCTCAGCCGGCCAGGGTTTAATGGGAAAGAGGCTGGTGTATGGTGTTAGTAGCAAGGGAAGGGAGAAAGGAGCAGGGACAAGAAAAGTGGGGAGGAAAGAGGGAAGGACCCACAGTGGCAACAGCTGAGAAATGCACATGATGGTTCCCATTGATCTAAGTGGAAACCTTTTCCAAAGGATTGTAAGATTCTCCCCCACTTTAAATTTGTACAAATATTTTTGAAAGGTATAAGGCACTCAGAGCCATAGATCTCCAAGTCCCAGGAAGTCAGGTCAGCTTCAAGACAGCATCCCCAGTCTCTAAAGGCCAGATAGGCTGGCATAGCCCCTTACAGGATGAGGCATCCAATTGGCTGAGGAAAAAAAACAGGGTGGAGCCAAAGAAGCCATCGAGTTCTGCTCAACCAGCCAAATGAACCTGCAAGAGGTCATGGTGCTTCTGTAAATCTCTCCCTGGACAAGCTACTGACCAACACTGACCCAGCGAGCTGTCCCTCGGGCTGCATTTGCCTAAATGCATTTAATGTATACACTTTTAATGTTGTTTGGTGTGCTCTCTCATCTTCAGTGCAGCTTCCACAACGCACACTAAATAATCATGCACCTGATCGTGGCACAGAATTTTGTTTTGGCGACCGTGACACTGTAACCCACATATGCAAGGACCTGGGTAATCCTGTCAGAACTCCATTCACTCAGCTGGCATGGGGAGTTAGGAGAAGGCGGTAGCGACACATTTTTATAACCGCACATTTTACATTTCCTTTAGGCTAAAATTCAACCTCACCCCTTAACCTAGGCATGTAAACATTTTGTTTGTCTGTTTTTAATGGGACTTATGGTTGGAAAGTTATTTACTGTACAGGACTGGTTTCCCCAAATAATTTTAAAATATAGAAAACCATATTTCATCCTCGCAGCGGCATGCTATAGTTTTACTTCAGTAGTGAAATAGATCGTTGCAAAGAAAAGGCATCACAGACGGATAAAGGGATTCTGATATGTTGTTTTTAGGATAAACTAACCTTGAATTGCTCTGAATTTGTTAATACTGCATGGATTAGCAAAGATGCACATGAGATGCCTGGTTTATCAGGGTGGTTTCCTGCTGTATGGCTGACTTCACATTCCAAAAGTAACATGTTGAAGGTTTACATAACCATGACAAAGGAGATGTGAACTGTTACAGCCAATCAATCCACACAGCCACTCTTGGAAGAGTTATATGGCATTTGGCGCAGATACCATCCAGACAGCAAATAAGATTAGCTTTCAGAACTGCTGACAGAGGATCTGTTATGGTCTATTGAGTTAATCCATCATTAATTTTTTGGATTTTGACTTCTTTTCCAAGGCCACATTAGAGGAACAAATACCTTGCTCCATGAAACCCCCCAAACTGTGACCAAACTTTACCCAGGGGGGAAAGGAGGGAAGAAAACTGAGCACCAAAATGTTAGGGCTAAGACTTTTTTCCCCTCAACTCATCCCCATATGCCACTAGCATCTCCCTCTAGTGGGGAATCTGATGTACGAGGAGCACTGCACCCAAGACATGACATAATTCACTAAAATGATCATATTAAAGTAAATTCCTTGTGTTTAGGCCCCAATCTTGCAACCTTCTTAACAAAGGTGCACTGTGCAAAGGCCTACTGAAGGGAGCGTCCAGGCATATGGTACAAGTTGCAGGATCTGGCGTGAAACTAGAACCCTGGATTCCAGCAAGTCTGCTGGGCCAAACAGTTAGTTGCTGGCTTCCCTACTCCACCACACTTTCCTTGTTTTTAATGACTCAGCACTGTGCCCTGAGGTGGCGAGACTAAAAGTGAGTTATAAAAAAGATCAGAGTAATTAAAGACCAAGGAGATCCATTAGACCATAGAGTTTCTGCTCCTTCAAGGGCAGGGTAAAATTCCCCCAAAGGAAGATGCATTAAACTAAATAACATATGATTTGAGCCAGAAGGCCGAGCAGAAGTACGAGATGTTCATTACAGTCATAACGTCATGGACAAGTTTTAAACATCCTCCCTGCTCCAGTCTCTTACCCTTATCCAGCCCTCTCAGATACAAACATTGTGTGTAGCAAAGCACACAGTTTCTGGGTAGCATTGCAACAAGGAGGATTTTTGTTGCATTCCAACAGTTGCATCCACATAGAAAATAGGTTTCTAAAAAAGGGAAGGAAGAAAAGTTGGAAGGGAAAGTTTGTATAGTGCAACACATCCAGCAATAATAAAGGAGATAACAAAAAGGTTATAAAGAGAGTTTGAGGTTAAGAGTCCGATAGTCTGGAAAGAATTTCCAAACAGCACTGGAAAGCCAGCATAAGATGGACTCTAGCAGCGTCAGCAGGGTTCAGCACACAGATAAGTTATCTTAAAACTGGCTGAAAATGTTTCGTCTTCAAGGTAAATCCCTTCACTTGGCATGCACAATACCAAAACGTGAAGAGAAAAAAATCCACAGCAATTATAATCCAACTGGTTGTTTCACAATTTAAACTGGAGGTTACCAGCTACAGATGGGACTTTCTGAAGCCGAACACCTTGCAATACAATTAAACTCACCACCACAGTGGAACGCAGAGCACCCCAGGTACAGTAAGAGCCAGTAGCAGCATCCGCCAGTCTCTGATGAAGTAAGCAAATAGTGGCAGCAACATGTAGCCAATTGCAAAAAATATGCAAACTCCTAATGTAGAGAATATAATACGAACTGATTTGCCAAGAATTTCTGTGCCTGTTCAAAACAAGGGAGTTTGGATTAGCATTTTAACTCTTTTTGTAAAAACCACGTCTAAATATTTTATCGCATTTACAAAAATCAGCTAAAACAATCTTTAAAATGGAGTCATTTCCCTTGTTTCACTTAAAGGGATACTGTCAAGGAGTTCTGGCTCCAAATAAGACCAACCTTAACATGAAGATAATCTGGTGGGACATTTTTCCAGATTTTAATCATATAAGAGATTTCAAAGATTTCAATGCCAAGCCATTAATGAGTAATTGAAAAGCCAGCCACCATCTGTGTGGGAACCACCTTTTTCAGTGCCCTCTGCTGGCTCTGCAAAAGCAGATTTCAAGTAATATACAGCTATTTTCAACACTAGACATATTCCTCATAACATCTGTGATATTGCAAAGACAACAAAATAAATGGGCCACTTTTTTTAGAGCTTTGTTTCACCAACCCTCTCAATTTCTGCATTGCTAGCATCAATACTTGCTCAACGGACAGAACAAAAGCAGGAGGAGACTTAGTTTCTGCCATTGCAAAGATTGGGGAGTTAAGACAAAAAAACAGCTGACAGGGTCCTTTTAATCAAGCCTTCTTGTTCATCTCTCCCAGTAGTTTTTCAGTAATTTGGGAACAGAACATAAATACTGAAACATGGCTCACTCCAAATAGATCAGGATTAAAAACCTGCCATATTAGCTCATGGGGCAACATGTCCAGTGCCCTGTATCCAACAGTGGTCAATGGCAGATGCTTCGGAGGAAGGCATAGAGCCACTGCCCTAGTCCTCTACAAGAGTACCTGAAGATAAGGGCAGTTAATCTCTCGCTCGCTCCAAGAATTTACATTTCAGCCACAAAACCGCAGATGCTGTTATTAACAGGAACATACAACAGATTTTGAAAATCTTGCTAAACCCTTTGCTTCAGTTCTTCCCTGCAGTGGCACGTTCCACAGGTTCACCAACTGCATAAAGCAGTCTTCTATTACAATCAGTTTTGAGGGCCCTCGTGTCCCCGGAAAGGGGACATTTGAGGCCTTCACTAGCAAGGTTTTTAAAATGCCAAACACCTAACAGTTCACATTAACTTCAATGGAATTTGCCGAGTGCCACCTCTTTGTCTGTCTAAATAAGTGCTTGGGATCCTAACTTCAGATACTCATCTCTGAAAGTCTTTGCCTATATTTCCTACCATACTTCTCCAAAATAAGTATTCCTAGTCTTTCAATCTCGCCTTGTTTGGAAGTCCCTATAAGCCTCTGATCATTTCCATGAGCCTTCTCAAACTTTGAGTTTTCCTAGGTTCTTAAAATTACATGAATTAGATTGAATGCACTGTTCTTGAGGAGGATACACCACCTACATATAATGGGATAGTATCAGTATTTTTCTCTGAAACACCACAATGGTAGATTCGCCTTGTTGATATCATGATGGAGAAAGATTCTTTAACCTGTTCAGTTTGAGGGTGTCTCAGTGTTCCCTACAGAAGCTATAACTACTCTGGAACCTGAGCGCAGGTACATATGGCTTAGGTTACGACATACTGGGCTGAACACTTTGCACCTGCTTGCATTGAAATCAGTATTCCATGGTGTTGCCTGGTTACTACATATTATTGGATCCTCTGGAGTTGCTTACAATCCTTACTGATTTTGACTTACCTAAATATTATGCTAGTAAATTTAGTTACCTCACTGTCCAGCTCCTGTAAGCAGTTATACCGGGACACACACAGATCCTAGCTCTCAAGTCTGGTCGAGTTACATTTGGCGTAGGACCCAAAAGGGGAATGAAGATGACTTTACGCCACCTTTATTCTCTCTCCCTGATCTCCAGGGCACCCTCAGCACAAATCAGAGCAGCCTCAGGACTGATCTAAATTACAATAGCCTGAAAAGCCCCAGGATTTGTTGCATCGGAGGATAACCTGAGCACAGCACGTTTCACCCACACTCACTCCAACCCCAGCACATCCCCTATGCTGGCTGCATGGCACCCAGGAATTCTATAGGGGAATCCCCAGTTAGTCACTTCAACTAGTTTAAAGGCTGCAATGGGCCAGCTACACTAAGCAAAGCCACCTCCTCAGAGCCACTGGACTGGCCCAGACTAAGGTAATTTATGGCTTGCAAGAAGTTGTTTCCATTAAATTAAAACAAACAACTCAGAAAACAGCATTTTTTAGATTTAAATATTCCCTGGTTGCTTTTGCAGCCCAGACAAGAATATTGTGTTTGTTTAAATTTCAGGTTCTTATGCACTAACTAGTCAGTGTTTTCATCCCCCACGCCCACTGATGTGCAGAAAGAATAGCCAGCATAAAAAGATGAACAATTAAAAATGTTTTCAACATTTTCAGTTTTAATACCTAATGTGCTATTAGTAAAATACCCTGGAAGTTTTTAACCTGACATTGTTTCTTTAATAATATTAAAATAACACTAGATTTAGTTCCAATTCCTGGGTCACTTTATTATTAATCATTTCCCACTTATTCATATCCTTTGCATCCTTTCTCAAGACAGGAGAGTCTCAACTTTCTTATACCATGGTCCACGATTCAATAAACAGATTGTCATGTGGACACATCACCTCCTATTGCCAACATGCAGATCGCTTTCCTGCTAATCTGTGATTGCATAACATCCCTCTAGCAACTGGCCAGCTCATTTGAAGGAGTATCAGACTCTTAATCTGAGGGTCCAGGGTTCAAATCCCTGGTCAGGTGATAAACTACTCACAAAGCTGTTCAGGGAGAGGGATAGTTCAGTGGTTTGAGCATTGGCCTGCTAAACCCAGCATTGTGAGTTGAATCCTCAAGGGGGCCATTTAGAGTACTGGGGTAAAAATCTGTCTGGGGATTGGTCCTGCTTTGAGCAGGCGGTTGGACTACATGACCTTCTGAGGTCCCTTCCAACCCTAATCTTCTATGATTATAACTTCAGCAGTGACGTTCAATGTAGAGTAAATGCATTTATGTCTGGCCACATGCAGCAGCTCAGTGAGAACTGTGCAAATAAACTCAAATACAGCATGCCAATCTCTATCCTTGTAAAGTGCTGGAAAATGCAACGGAAAGAAGGGAAAAGAAGAAAACCCCAGAAGCTCCAAAGGCAAATTTTATATGGGGTCGGAAAGGGAGATGTGTTGAAATACCCCATCACTGCACCAGGGCTGTGCTGACACATTGCATCAATAACACTGGTGAGTCATGAAGATGCAGTGATGGAATGTCATACTATCATCATTTTGAAGCACTCCACAAGATGATGGAAGTGGTGATCCAAGAAAAAATACAACTGAGATATTGCATAAGGAAAAGAGGGGAGAAATACCCTCGCAGTTCAGACTAGTTCAGTGATTAGCAGTACTGTTAAGGGCCTATACAATTAATATAATAAGTAGCAAAAAATAAAATTAAATTTAGCCAGGAATATGGGCAGAATTTTGTTGTTTTTATTCATTTTTCACAATGCCTTGTCTAGGATAGATTGTGTCTGCTTTGGAGCTTAACATAGAACACTTATAACAAACACCAGCTTTCGGGAACCTTCACTGAGTGTCCTAGTAGGAGTGAATCTGTTTCCCTGTTTAATGATCTTCCAATTTAAGAGTTATCATATAATCCAGTTTTGAAAGATCCTGAAAACAAGCAAGTCTATGGATTGAAATTAAATGGACAAACGGACATGGATTCTCCCAGGTAAATGACTGCAAGTGTGTACTGAGGTTGGATCAATCTATAATTTTGTTTTGGAAGAGAAGGACTGCAATAATAAGGATAATATTGTAATAGACTTACAGTTCAAATAACCATGCATCCCTAAATCAAAGCAAATTTTTGACAGCTGGCTCATTCAGCACACACGTTGTGCCAATGTGATACTTAGTCCTTTAGAGAGAGGAACAGTGTAAACCTTCAGTTATCTAGTTCTTTTTCCAATAAAATGCCTAGCCTTCTCTTAAGAAAGTCTATACCTAACAATTCTACCCCATCTCTCATATGGTCCTCAGTTCCCAGACTACAGAAATTTCCTATCCATTAGGGGAATTAGACTCCTTTACTCATTGAATATGATGTGGACTCAATGACATCAAGCAGACAGATACAAAGGTGTAAGGAAGTGTAGGGGGGTAGATATGAGTTATATAGTTCATAAAAGTGCATTGTAATATTGCCTAAAAGCTACTGTGGTAGAAATGCACAAGGTCTATTTATGAGCTGCATTTATTTATGAGACTGACTAACCTGAGCAAGCGGCTCATGAATAATTCCCCATTAAGCAACTTTGAAAAGTATCTCCCGCACCCCCACCTTTCATGTTTTTGTTTTTCAAAAAGAGCAAAGTTATAATATTCTCCCCTGGCTGCTGTTTGTTTTGTGTCTTTATGAGAAGTTTGATGTTTAAAAAAACAATGAAATATGGAGTTTAAACATTTTGTTAAAAATGCCTAGAACTTTAGGATTTGTGACAATTCAGAAAGAAGATCTAATATAAGATTAAGTCTCTTGGGTATATTTATATTCCTTTCCCACCAAAGGAGAGCAATTTCAGGACATTACCAAAGTGCCTGTACAAATGTAGTATATTTTTAGTCACATATCTTGACTACAAAAAATCTGGTAACCATGGTAAGTTAATATTTTTTATATATGGAGATATACCTATCTCATAGAACTGGAAGGGACCTTGAAAGGTCATTGAGTCCAGCCCCCTGCCTTCACTAGCAGGACCAAGTACTGATTTTGCCCCAGATCCCTAAGTGGCCTCCCCAAGGATTGAACTCACAACCCTGGGTTTAGATGCCTGAAGCTAAGGAAGGAAAGAAAAAGTTCTTGTAGAAAAGACTCTCCAGGGAGACGGCTGAAAGACATCACTTCAGAAATTAAACAAAGATTCAAAAAGAAACTACTCCCACGAATGCAAAAAGCAGTCCTGCGAAATGCAAGAACCAGCTGTTTTTTCAGCCATTCCTTGATAGTGTCTAAGTTATGAGCAGGAAAGTTAATATTTTAATGGTTGATTTCTAGTCATACAATTTGATTTTAAATGGCAAATGAAAGGAGATTCTTGGAAAGGGGCACACTTTACAAAACAATACAACTATTTAGCATAGGCATGCGTACGGGGTGTGCTAGGTGTGCCCAGGCACACCCTAATGTCTCAAAAAAAAAAAGTGGCTTTGCGTTTTAATGTAAGTAAAGTTGAGTTGTTAATTTAAAAAAAGAAAGTTTAGTTAAGTTTTAGTTTCTTTAGTTTGTTTGATGAATAAAAATAATGTCCTTTATGATTGAGTATTCAATAAATGTTGGCCTTTTAAAAAAATAAAGAAATAAAATTCCCTGGGTGCACACTCTAATGAAATGTGCTGCGCACGCCTATGGCCCTGTGCCCTATGGCCCTATGCTATTTAGTCACTGTGGCTAGGCTGTAGGGTCCTGAACTTCAAATGGCTGCCTTACACATCCGTGGGTCACTCTTCCTCTCTAAAAAAAGAACAGGAGTACTTGTAGCACCTTAGAGACTATCAAATTTATTTGAGCGCAAGCTTTCCTCTCTAGAATCTCAACCTATAGCAAGGTCTCTACTGAACACAAAACAACAGGAAACCTTTTGCTCTATAGTCCTATCTGATGCAGCCCCTCCCTCGCCAATCATCCTGCGATGAAAGCGTCAAAGGTAGCAAGCCTGTAAATAAATCCTAATAGCAGAAGTCCATATTCATTTTTCATAAACAGATTTTCTTGAGAAACTAGTGATTTCTTAAGGAGCTGGAAAATGCATAATATTTAATGAGGCTCCAACTCAACATCACAGTGATTTAATATAGTTGCTTCTTGAAGCTATTGAATCTGCCTTGCAACAAAGGCAGGTCATCTTTACAGTATTAAAAGAAACCTTGAACATGCTATAAGAAACATAGCAACATTCCCATGGCTCACATGGACACCTAGTGCACTTTCATCACCCAAGTCATTTGACTCACTTCTCACACACTGATCATCATCTGTTGCAGTGGAAGTGAATCCAACCAGGATTGAGTAGAGACAGTGAAATGGATAATTTTTAAGCAGTAAAAAACACTATGTGCAGCTAAAAGAACATCGATCTAAAACTATTTTAGGAGACGCAACTATGTCTCCTAATAACAGATAGCTAACTTCCACACAAATGCACATGCACAGAGAGAGAGTTTAGAAACAGGATGGATTAAACAGTAAGACAAGACCTAACATTCTAATTATCTTCCCAGAACTGGGTTGCTCTCTTGTACTGGTTAACCTTCATGAAATGATGAGAACACAAACAGGTACATTGAGTTTGGAAGCTAATTACCCAGCTTACATGCTGAAAGGTTATACAGTTAAAAACCATTTAAGGTCACCTAATCAGCACCTAAACTCACAAAGCATATTAGATGGGATTTGTGTAGGAATAGTTATCACTAGAGAACAAATACAGCTCCTGTTAATCACCATGTCTCCAAATTAATCCACAATATTATAGGTTAAAAAGAGACCCAATAGATTTTTCTAATAGGATTTTCAGTTTCAGCAAATGGCATTGATTTAGCCCGCTGAGCAAAAGACAATCTTGTTAATATCAGCTTTACTAGCTCAGAAACCTGTCAGTGCTGTACAGCTCAGTAATGATCCACAAACTCAGATCAAAGGCCTGGCACAGACCCTCCAACTTCAAACAATCTCATCTGAAAAAGACTGATAACAACCAGGGCTTGGATGGGGATAAATTGTATCTCTGCTGATGGCCCGACCTACTTATCAGCGCTGTGCTGCTGATGGTTGTGAAACCCATTAGCCATGCTGAGTCACTGCCATGCCTCCTTGCATAGTATTGATTTTACATTGTGTTTTTGGAACATTTAAAAGGAATGTTTCCCCTTTAGTGTTTCACAGGGGTGGAAAAGAATAGGATTAGCTGTCAGTATGTGGCTTTAACTGAAATTATCATGATGCTAGTGTCAAAATGGCATCTCAGTTTAACACAGAAACTTTTTTTTAAAAGACATCCCTATTTCAAACACCAGGCTTCGACCAAGAAGGCCTGGTTTGTTTTTCAACCCTCAAAATAAGGGTTCCTAAAAGCACCCCCGTTACAACTGTCTGGCCACGACTAGAACTCTTCACTGTTGGATCATCTTTTCGTAACGTTTTTCCCATCATATTTTTCTGCCAGATGGCTTGCCGCTCTGGAATAGTTATATGACAGCTGAGTCTTACTTGTTACATTTCCTCCTTTCTAGCTGGTGGGTACTTCTCTTACATTTTCCCTTTCTCTTATCATTCATGAGACAACACATTCTCACATACCAGTACTGCACATTGCTCTAACCTACATGTGATAAAGCAGAGGGAATCCAAATGATTGCCAGTTACATGCTATAACTATGTAGCCTAATACAATGTGGCATAAAAACACTGCCCAGTGCTTTCAAAAATCCATTGTTTAACTGCCCAGTCATCCTAAATACTTAACTTATCCTGATACTCTGCTAGAAGTACAATAACTCATCTATTTGCTTTGTTAATACACAGCACTAAAACCTCAGCTAAGCTTTTGTCAAATCATTAGTACAAGGTTTGATCAAATAAATTAACCTAAGTTAAGCGTGTAGAACCAAATCCTGATCTCATTTAAGAATGGAAATTTTGCTAACAGCAACAATTGGACCAAAATTTGGCTTCAGTTTGGATTTCTCAGATATTGTACTCTGTTCTTTCCCAAACCATGGAAAACCCATTCAAGCCTCCCATCAGGCAAACTTTCCTTGAAAGAGGCAGAAACCTACATTCAACAGCATTCCTCCCAAAAAAATATACCATTCAAGTCAAATTATAAGAATGAGGGTCTGTGCATTTTTTTCTCTTTCACCTGAATTATTTCGTCTTTGGATTCAGGAAAAGCTGGACAATCCACCTATACTCATTAGCAAGTATTGAAGAATTCTTCTGCTTCTGAGGAGCTGAAGGTAGATCCAAGAAGGGAGATGAGGCAGAGGAAATAAGATCTTCTCCACAACTTATTTTTCCCTGTGTGATCCAGGGACCTCTTGGTGAAAATTGGCAGAGGGCAGAAGGAGCAGGCATGGGTTTTATAGGGAGTTGGACATACACATAACAGCTCACTGAAGAGTGGCACGTATGGTCTCTGCAGAGAGCCATAGCTGACATAATCATTGTGAAATATATGTATGGATAGTATATACTGAAAATTATGTTCTTAAGGTCTTTGATTTAAGACAGGCCACCAAAAGGTGACATACCTTGGAAGGTTCCTTTCAGGCAGGAGGTAACAGACACCTATTTCCCCATTTAACTACATGGGTATGGTGTATTGTATGCAAATAGGTGTACAGCATGAGGCATACTTCGCCAGTTGTAAAATGAGAGATTGCAAAATCTACAAGAAAGGAAATCTATAAGATGAAACACACAGCAGCGGGTGTCCTGTTTATAAATAAAGGCAAAAAGATGGGATAAGTATATCTTGGGGCAAAGAAACATACATAATCCTTCACTTGGGAGGCAAGCTGACAGCGTACTTGTCTCATGAAAGGAGGGTCACAGCCAAGCCTGGCTGTAAAACACTGCAAGGATTTTGGGTGAGCAATATTCTACAAGACTTGAGAGTATTTTGTTAAGTGAGTCTAGGCTCTAGAGTGTGTGACGATTTTCTTTTATATGTAACCATTTATTTCCAATACTTCTATTTTCTACTTTTTGAATCTCTAATCTTTCTCAAACAAACTTGTACTTAATCTCACTATAAACATATCTAAGAAGTGTGTGTAAAGAAGTGCAGCAATCTGAGGGGGGACTGGTAAACTGGGTTGCACTATTTCTTTGGATGCAGCAAATCTCTCGATACCGAGTGGACCAGGGGCTGGATATGCCAGGGAGATACTCAGAGGGCCTATTGCTAACCCGCAGAGTAACATGCAGCCTGCCAGGCCAAGAGGAGAGTGCTTGTGTTGCCCATGGCCACTGGAACTGGGGAGCTGACCCATGGCAGACACAGACGAGGCCTCCTCATGTTAAGGGCAGGCGGCAGCAAGCTGCCTCACAGTCCCAGGTACCTTCAGCAAGCGTTACACCCTATACCACTACTAAGAGGCCAATCTCACAATTTAAGGTCGTCTTTTATGAGCAGTGCTACACAGATGCCTTAGAAATGGATACTTGAGACACAAAATAGGTTTTGTCTAAGGCCACACTGTGCTGCTGAGAGAAAGTGCCCGACAGAAGTGAATGAGATTTTATAAAAAAAAAAAAAAGTAGCTGGCCTCTGGAACAAATCACTTGCTAGCTAGCCACATGGCGAATATGGGACACAGTTCACTTGTCTCCTCCCCTCTTGATAATGAAAATGTTGACAGCACAATAACAAGATATTTGACTTCCACGTGTTCTTTAACAACTATGTTTTTGGTTAAGTCAAGTGAGCTTGCTTGAGAATATTCAATAAAGTGTCCCTAGGAGATAACTCTCCACAATCAGTTAAATTCAGGCCCACTGACTTTGACAGGGTATGGAACAAGCCCTTAGAGAGGATGCCATGCAAGTCTAAGGTATCTATCACACTGTCCTCTAGTGGATTGAACCCTTGAATGTGAGCCTTCACATCTGGAAGCAGTTCTACAAAATAAATCCACCCTTATTCTCTCCACTAAGATTCGTTTGGAGGGACGGCAGGTGTTCTAGTAGCACAGACTCAAGTGAATAGAAATAGGTACATTTTCCCTGTGTTATCAGCATTTTACAAGATACTCCCAACCATAGTATCCTATTGAGGGACTGCCCGTTACAGATGCTATTTTCCTATGAGGTGGTATGTATTTAAAGCCACAGTATAACTAATGTAATTATTCAGATGTAACCCTGTTATCAAAGACATATTAGCCATACGCTGAAAGAAAAATTCATGCTTTCTTGGGCGTTTAAGGATTATTTATAGCATGGCCTTTTATTAAATCTTATACTTCTATTAGTCTACCACTTAAATCTATTTAACATGCACTGATTATATATGCAATAGCATATGAGTTGTCCATAACACTAAATAAAACAATGATAAATGGATGATGAAATTAACTGGCTATCATTGGAATGAATATTATGAAAATCATCTCATTTGGAAATCATACTTTGTAGTAAATGCAATGTAAAAAAAGTCCATTCTTTTGAAATATTTGTGGTCATGCTGTATCAGCATTTTCCTTTCCAGCTTCCATCCAGTTTGCAGGAGATTACAACTTGGGTGTAAACTATTCTTAATTGAAAAAGAAAAATCTGGCATGCAACATGCCTATAATATGGTTACAATGCTTCTGGTTTTAGGAAAAATAAGTTTGTAAACCAAATTAGATTAAAAATGAAAAATTATTAAATGTTTTAACTGTCTGATCAATATATGCTTAAAACCAAAACCAGTGGTGACACAGTGAGTGAACTATACACATTTAATATGATCCCATTGAAAAATAAAGCAGTCAAATGGAAAAAACAGCCAAGATTGTAATATTAAAATCATTCACAGAATGTACCTAAACAAGATGGTTCATCTTAATTTCTTTCCCATTTTTTAAAATTACAGCTACAGGAAGAGTCTCAAATCCTTCTATCCATATCTTCTAGGCACCCACATAGTTTTAAAATTTAGGCTTAAAAAACCCCTTCAAAAACCTTGTAGTGCACAAAAAAGCTCATTTGCTGAGACATTGGATCAAACTGATCTTGGGTGTAACATACACTGTTGACATGAGTGAAGTTTACACCAGGAATTCATTTGGCCCACTGTACACAAAGTTGCAGCCAAGAGCAATTTGTTTCCTCCAACATATGAAATTTAGGGCGAACTGCAATCATGATAAATATAACTTAGGATAATTCAGCATTGACTTGACTGTCAAGAATACATGCAAATCTACAGTTCTTTCAATAGCTTAACCTCTGGCGAAAGGTCACTTAGTCAAACTATACCTTGTTTTGCCACACGGAAGGGTCATTTTAATTTGCAACACTGTAGTTATTAAAGCAATATGATCAATGGAATCCAGCACTGGCTTAAGAAGGTGCAATTTCACTGAAGCCAATGGATTTACACCAGGTACAACTTTGGCATGGGACTGAAATACGGGCTGTAAAGAAGATTGCTGCAAGTGGGTGAGTGGAGTGGGGAGGGAGTTGACAAGGCTTTTCTAAGAGCTGTTCCTTTGGATAACAGGCCTTGAACTATTTCCACAGCTCTGTTTCTTTCCCTAGAGCGACAGGAAAATGCAAGGCGAGGGGTTCAGACCTGACTATGCCAGAGTAAATTTTTCCATGAGAAAAGCATGAACTACTGTGTTCACAGCACTCCACGCAAGCCAGATCGAGAGAAGTTGACAAAATTAGTGAAAGGTACTTAACTATAATAAACTTTCAAATTCCTTTATCTGCAGAACATTATTCCACCTGAACTACTGGCAACTTCTCTGAATTCATCATTGGAGTGGCACTCCAAATATGGAAGTTTGTTAAGTCCCTGACCTAGCTAAGCAGTTACTCATATGTTTCACTTTGAGAATATGCTGAAGTCTCACTGAAATCAATGGGACATAGGCATATATCTAAGTGATTTGCTGAATTGGGTCCTAACACAGGTACTTGAAAAAAAAAGGGGGGAAGTGGGAATTCCTTCTTTTCCACCTCAATTTATAAACATACTGAGCACTGTAGTTTATGGTTTGGCATAAAGAAACTTTTTTCATTATTATTTAAAAGTCTTCTAAACTACTCTTTTCGTCTAAGACAGTAAAATGTACATTCAGCATATAGTTCATGCTTGTTTACAGAGATTCCTTAATATTTTTAAGAAAATATCCTAGTGGAGTAGACTGAGGATTATGCATGGTGGAGAATGTAACAGTCTCTTATCAACGATCTGCTTGGAATTAAAACCTAAGTCATTCACTAGCACACTCAGCAAGCATTTAATGTAACAGACATGTTCATACCCAGAATGAAGGCCACCACGTAGTTCGAGATCTGTCCCATGCCAACTATAAGAAACAGCACTGTGAACATCTCCCAGCTGGTAGAGAAGATCTGCACAAAACTGAAGCCAGTCTGCACTGCCATGGTTGCAAAGAGAATATTCTTTCTGCCAAACCTTTTGCAAAAATGAAGAGAGGAAAGTTATATTAAAAAAAATATAGAATAAAAATAATTTCAAGGTGCATGGCTAGGCGATACAGACCTACACGCACATCCCAGTCAAAGCTACATAGCTTTCCAACACTGGCAGTGCTCTATTAGTCCATCATTTTTAGGAGCATTAAAAATTGAGGTTCTCAGGAACTCAAGACATTAACAAAAATAATTCAGAAGAGCAGACATCCTAAAGAGTTGTGAGTATCTCTGTGACATAGATACAATTCAGCCCCCCTGTGCATATACATTATGATAGTCTTTAATTACATCATCACATACTATTTTTTCCAGATCTCATTCCTCATTCAGCACACAGGATGGATACTGCTCACTTAATGAGAAGCAATTCAATATTTTATTTTCTCCTCACTGTTCAGTTTGCAGCCCTAGGCCTTGTTTAAAGGCAACTACGAAGACAAATTTATTAATTTCCTCCCTATAGTATCTGAGTGCTTCACAAATATTACATCATTTCCAACCTGTCCCTGTGCCAATCTGCCTCTACCCCCCCCCCACCTTGGCTACTTGCCCCAATCCCATTCTCCCTGTCTACTGTAGGGTTGCAAACTTTGTAATATTTAAAAAACAAACACTCCAGCTGGAGTGCCGGAACCTCCCCTTCCCCACCTCTTCCTAAGGCCCCACCCCCTTCACTCCTCTTTCCCCCTCCCTTTGTCATTCACTGCTTTTCCCCTCTTCCTTCCCTCCCCCACCTCCTGCGTGGGTTGGGAGGGCCTTGTCTGCGGAGCCAGCACTTGGAGTTGCAACAATCCAATGCAGATAAGAGGGGCCCTGGCTGAGTAGTGGCTGTCACAGGTAATGACTCGGTGCCTCCCACACCCACAGTTACTGGACTTTGGGTGTCCGGTCAGTAGATCCAACCGGATACCGTCAGGTCCCCTTTTTGACTAGATTTTCAGGTAAAAAACCAGACACCTGGTCACCCTATTGTCTACCCAGACCCACTCTCCACTCCTTAGACTTCTCAGCCTAGTCCCACACTCCCCCTCTGGGCTCAGTGTCCAATTCCAATCTCCTTTCACCCCAGCTCCTTGACCCTAGTCTCCATGCCACTCCCACTTTCACCTCCCAGCTCCTTGACCTAGTCTCATTCTTGGAAACAACAGAACTGTTCTGGCTGAAGTTTTTTTTTTGTTTGGTTGGTTGGTTTTTTTAGTAAAGAAAAGCTAGCCTGAGGCAGACACCTGGCATGGAAAATTTCAACCCAAACTCTTAATATGTTTGGTCACACTATAAGCAACAGAAAAAAGGGTTTCTTAAAATGGGATGTGTTGGACAACTTTAATAATAGGTAGTATAAAGAAGACTTAATATTATTGTCCTTCTTGAAGAACACTTCTGATTTTCACATACTGGCAGAAATAGTTCATCTCCCAAAAGTATAGAAGAGTGCACAATTTGGAGAACAGCAATACAACAGCTGCAGTTACTCAAGACATTCATCTATCTAAGGTGGTCAGAGTGCCAATAAGTGTGATAAATATACAATTAATCAGAGGCCTAATCTTGCACTGCATTAAAGTCAATGGGAGCTTTGCCTGTGACTTCAGCGGATGCAGAATCAACATGCAGGAGAGCGAGTCTCACAGCAGCTTATTCTGCTGGAACAATAAAACCAAGGTAGTAGAAATCTAGCAATGATTTAACTATACAATCCTCTCTCCATCTTTCATCCTCGTTCTCCATTTCTTGTCTATATTACGTGTCTATTCTTTTTTCTTATAGAAATATAACTGCAAGCTTACCTCTGGAGTTAAAGACACATAATCCCTCCACATGCTGTGTTAAGGTTGCAAAGTCAAGCACTCAAAAGTTAGGAAAGGAGAGAATTAAGATTGCCTCTCCAACCTTAATTCAGCCCCGATGTGCATATGGATTATGATATCGACTCATGTCATTAAAGACTGTATTATTTTTCCACAGAATACCTGCCTCATCCATAAGGACACATTGTTCTGTATGTGGAGTTTAAGGGGATTTTTTTATAAAGGGTGGCTACAATATTCTGTCACGAAGAGAGTAGTTTCTGCAACAGCACAGGTGAAACTCAGAACGTACAACTCTTTATTGTCAAAAATTTTCCTAAGAAGTCCTATCAGGGCCCTGACAGCTGCAAGGCAGAACTGAATTTATCTGAAAGCAAATTTACATGCTGTAGATTTTTTTTTTTAAAAAAAAAAGAGGTTTCCCACTCCACAAATGGTGCCAGAAAGCTTTAGAGATTATCATGTCTCCTTTTTAAAATATAACATTAACCGAGTTCTGCTCTTCAGGCAAGAGTCAGTTGATTACTTTTGGATTAAATGTAATTTAGTATTTGAGGTTTTAGGATTAAAACTTCCATCAAGTTTTACAAACTCACATTCATCATCCCAAGAAGCTGATTCCTTGTACAAGAGTTGAGCACATACATAAAATCCATGAGGATGCTCCATAAAAGGGGTCATAGTGGACAAGCAACTCAACATGAGCTCTCAGTGCAACGCTGTGGCAAAAAGGGCTAATACAGTGTTTGGATACATAAACAGGAGCATAGTGAGTAGGAGTAAGGAGATGATTTTACCACTGTGTATGACACTGGTGAGACCAATACTGGAATAGTGCTATGAAGGATGTGGAAGATGCCCATAATATTTTATGTTCTTCTGGTTGACTTTTATTGTGTTGTTTGCTATATGATCATAAGGAGAGAAGTCAGGCATGGCTTAAGCTCCGTGTAGCCTGGATGGGGGACAAACACTTCCAAATGCCCTCCCCACCCCCGCATTTGCTGATAATTAAAGGACAACGCTGCTTTGAAGTCTATCCCTGACCTCCTGGTGGGCTACATAAGCCAATTTAACCAGGTTCAAGGCACAGGGGAATACAAAGAACTTTGGGGTGGATAAAAGGACAAACTCTGAGGAACAGAGAGAGGGAGACAGACTCCAGGGATGTACACTGTCCCCTCGCTCCCAAAGTTGGGGGTGTCTGGATAAGGTAGGCCAGCTAGGCTTTAGGAATGTCATTTATCGTATAGATTATTGTGTTACCCACCTTTGCACTTGTCATGCTTTGTTCCTACTGTGTGGATTACACAATACTTTTATTCTGAAAAGGCTGTTTTGATCCACTGGTCACAGCTTCTGAAGAGAAGACTCACAGGGCTTGAACCCAGTCAGGCCTGCTGAGCCATCACAAATGGTACACAGGCAGTAGCCTGGTCTAAGAATGGGTGAATCGCAGGATTCCACCCCAGAGAGGTGGAAGACTCGAGGCATAAAGTCCAGAGAGAGACCACAGGAGGAGGAGTCAGAGGTGCAGCTAACCCTGAATTGAGACAATAGCATCCAATTCTGGGGTCCACATTTTGAAAAATGTTGCAAAATTGGTGAGGGTACAGAAAAGAGCCACAAGAATTATTCAAGGGCTGGAGAAAATGCCTTGCAGTGAGAGACTTAGAGCTCAATCTGTTTCTTCTTCTTCACTTTTGCCTTGTTCCATCAAGCAGAGCCAGTGTCTCCTGTTCTTCTTCTCCAAGCGTTATTGGCAAGCATCTTCCAAGCAGACACCGAAGTTTTTCATGTCTTCCTTTAGTGTTTCGAACCACCCTTTTCTAGATCTTTCTTGGGTACTTTGCCCCGTGACTACTGGCTCTTGTACTCTCTGGCCAACATATCCCATATCTCATTGTCTCACATGACCCAGCCATCTAAGTCAATACTCCCTCAGCTTTTCTTTGATGGGGACTACTTGAACCATGGCTCATACCATTTCATTGCATAACTTGTCAGCTCTCATCCTACACAGCGACCCACTCAAACAGTATGAAGTAGTAGTTCCCTCTTCCTCACCGGCCATACTTCATGTCTGGCCCAATCATGAGCTTATACACTTTGCTTTTTAGTTTCTTTGGCATATTCTTATCTCAGAGAATTCCCATCACTTCCTTCCATTTACACCAACTGCTTTTCATGCAGCTTCAAACATTCCCATCAATGCTCAACACTGAATGGAGGTATTTAAATTGCCGCACAGACTTTAAACTCTATATCATCTGTAGTAGGAAGAGAGCCTGAAACATAAGCCCTTGTATAAGACACCTGGTATGAGGCAGGACTTGCTTGCAGAATCTGGCAAGAACAGGGCTGATATTGCAGAAATACACATTCCGAAGAAGTGCTAGTCACAGAGTACTCACGCAAACACATCTCAATATCAAGTGGTACCAGAAGACCCTGATATCAAAGATGGTACAAAAACATTCCCCAAGGATAACAGGAACACGCTGACCCCTCCTAAAAGACAAGGTCAGGATGACAGTTCATAATAGAAATGTTTTAATCGAACCAACATGTACAAGGTGATGGGAAATAACTAGACACATCAGGGGGCAGTAACTAACTATGTCAGAGGCTGTACGTAACTTGTTTGTATCAGGGTATAAAGAGGTATCTCAGAGGGAGTATCTTTGTCCAGCCAAGGGGGGAATGGAAAGCTCTACCATTCACTGAGCTGCATCCCCATTGTCATGAGTATACACATCTTAGTATCCTCATAGAGTCTGCCAGGTGCTATTACCGTGCTTTGTCAACAATAAACATGGCCTGGCGCCTTCTTACCTTAACGGATCTTGTGGTCATTGGGCAGTTCGCTTGAGGTCTGCTTTGCCGGCTGTCTGCACAGATCTGGGGCAACACACAGGGAGAACACACACACGCAGCCAGACATCTAACCACATCATCTAGTTTTACTGGCTTCTCATTGTCCCTCTCGACAAAGCATCACATGTATTCTGTTTTTTGTTGGCTGACTTGTAAGCCATTTTCTTCTAATGCAGCCTTCCATTAGTTCTAGGTCCCTTTCCAGTACATATTTATCTTCACGCACAACATAATGACACTTGCAGAAAGCATGCTCCATGAACCCTGTCGCCCAATCTCCTGCGTCAAGGTGTCCATGACAGTCACAAATAGAAATGGGCTTCAGGCTGATCCTTGATATAGACCTCCCTTCACAGTGAATGACTCACTGCAGCTGCTTCTCACTATGGTTGTGCTATACTCATACATGTCCATGATAGACCAAAACGTATGTCTCCAGCAGATTGCGTGATCACAGTCACCCGCATATCAATTCTCTAGGAGCTCGTCATAAGCCTTCTCCAAATCCACAAACACAAAGTGCAATTCCTTGTGTTTTTCCCTGTTCTTCTGCAACATTCAGGCTGCACTTTATCCATTGTTAACCTTCCTGGCACTGGCTGTCGCTTACTTGATACTCCAGCTCCTCCTGAAGACTTTTCTCAATAATTCTTTCCAGCCATTTAATTGTGTGACTCATTAATTTGATGGGTCGTTACTTACTACATTCTCGCACATCACCTTTACCCTTGAAGATAGGGACCAATGAACTCTTAGTTCACTTGTCAGACATTTTTCCCACTATGGACCAGCTGAAAAAATTTCTCATCATCACTACCGCCTCCTGGCCTAATGCTTCAAATGCCTCAATTATTACACTGTCTGGTCCCACTGCCTAGCCATGTTTCATTATTTTTAATGTTATCTTTAGAGGTTGTTGCTCAATTTCTTTGCATTCTCTTCACTGGATAGTTTCTCATAAAACTGCTGACACCTCCTAATGATTTCACAGTCTTTCATCTTTTACACACTTCACAGCTCCCAAGTCCTCTATGCTGCTTTGCCTAAACTATATATTTCTTTTTCCCTTTCCTTCATTAGTAGTTCTGTTCATAAGGCTTTAAATGACTGACCCTTAGCTTCCATAACTACTCTTTTCACCATTTAGTTCATCAGTTTATATTCCTCAACTTTCCACAGTTCTTACTTCCTGTCATTGCTTAAACTGGTCCTCCTCCTTTACTACCTCTGGCACATCGCTGGATCACCACATTTCCTTGCCATAAAATTTCCATCCTTTCATTTGGCCAGAGGCAGTTTGTGCACCTTCGGTAATATGTTTGAATATTTTCCTCCCCAAACCTCATTGGTGTCATTGTGTTGGTTTGGTTGTTGTCCAATCTCTATGGAACCTCATCCTTAAATCTCATACTAACTTCTCTGTCTGTGAGCTTCCACCACTTGATCCTTTGTTCTGTAGTTCATCATTTGTCCCCCACTAGCTTCCCCTCACAGAAATCCACTACACATAATGTACGTTGCTCTGCAATCTGCTCTCCTGGAATCATTTTCTAGTCTCTTCCTCTTCTCAGGAAGTAATCTATCTGGGACCTGCCGGCAAAGAACTTGGATGTCATTAAGTGATGTTTCCTCTTTATAACGTAAGTACTGGCAACAACCAGCTGTGGGCTCTGGCTAACACTAAGGTATCTTCACCAGCTTCATTTCTAGTTCCAAAGTCTCATTCTCCGGGACAATCACTGTGGCCCTCACTGCACTCTCTCATGTGTTCTCAACTTGTGGTTCTTCACTTATCACTTGGCCCAGCATTATCTGGAACTCCTCCTCCTCCATCATGCAACCAACCTGTGGTGCATATCTGCATATAACATTCAATATTTGTTCTCTGCTCAGCGCTGTTCTTTCATCACCCAGTCATTCTTACTTTGGATGTCCATTACCCTATCCTTTAATATTACTGCTACAGTCATACCTATTCCATTCCCCCTTGCTACAGAGTCATAACACAATATCTTGTAACCCACCACCATCATCAATGGATTTCAACCCCTTCCATTTTTACTCTTGTATGCAGATAATGTGCATTCCCCTTCTCTTCAGCATTTTGGCTACTTCTTTTGATTTCCCAGTCATTGCTCCCGCATTCAAGAAAGCCAAACGTAGGTCTTGGGCTCACTTCTTTAGCCACATGCACCCAGAATGTGGTAGCCTTTTCCCATTTTCCACAGCTTTCAGGAGAAGTGGTCACATGTTGCTTCCAGGGGATGCCCTAGTATTGTACTGATATGCTCTCCGAAGACAAAGACCCATAGAGCATGTGTGATTGGCACAAATTTTACAAACCGGTTGTCCAGGCCAGAAGTTCTTAGTTTGAAATTGGAGTCTCTTCTCCTAGGTGGACTGCCAACCACAGCTAACAAGCCCCATGCGTCCAGAGCAATCTGGTTAATAGGTACTAGACACCCACCTTTCACACCCATACTTTCAATTAAGAACACCTTCACAACAAGAAGACATATAGCCTCTGACAGACAAACTCCTATCATATCTTATGCCAGCTGCATGAGGCACTTTCTAGGGAGTGAGAGCTCATCTTCAAACACAGCATGGCAGCTCTTTGGGAGGAGAGTTGAGAGGAGTGACGTGATTATAGTGTCTACGTACCTTCATGGCGAGAAAGGTCCTAAAGGGCTCTTTAGCAGAAAAAGGCATAACAAGAACTGACGGCTGGAAGCTGAAGCCAGACCAATTCAAATTAGAAAATTAGGCACATATTTTTTTTAACGGTGAGGCTGATTAACCACTGGAACAAACTAACAAAGAAAGTTGTGGATTCTCCATATCTTCTCAATGTCTTCAAATCAAGACTGGATGCCTTTCTGGAAGAAAGACATTAACCAAACAAGCTTTTAGGTTTAATACAGGATTAAATGGATGGTTTTCAATGGCCGGTGATATACAGGAGGTCAGGCTAGATTATCTAATGGTCCCTTCTAGTCTTTAATCTGAAGAATGGATCTATGAAAAATATATCTGCTCCTGCTGGATCATGTTATGATTTACAGTAATTTAGGGCTGGCTCCATCCTTCATTTTGGATCTGCTCAGTTTGTCTCCATCAAACCCTCTTCAATTCACTGACAAAAATGGTGAATTGAGTTCAAGCCATCTTACTGTTCTTAGACTGGGTCTTCCATTATGATGTTAGATGTTTTATTCCTGATGAAACTACTTGAAGAGCATGGATAAAGAAACATCAACTGACCCTTTGTCGAATGGTCAGATACCCCCACATCTGAGTACAAGGCAAAAACGTGCGCACTTTGCAGAGATTAGTTCCTAGTCTGAAGTGCATCATTGATGTTAATTCTAAAGATGCCTACTGAACGAACAGAAGAACAGAGCTGGGAATTTCAAAGAAGCTAATGGAGTAGATGCCCAGTTCCCAATGAAAGTCATGGGAATTGGGCACCTAACTCCCTTAGGCCCCTTTTAAAATCTCACTGTATATGACTTAGCCCCCTCATTTCGGGTGAGCACAGATCAGTCTTGAAACATGCTCAGAAAGAAAAGCTTACGCTCATCTTTTTAAAGGGTAAGGTCAAGCTGTAAAATTCTAGAAGCAACAAGGCTAACCTTCTGCATGTACTTTACCTGTCTGAGAGCTGTCCTGATATAAAGGATCCAATAAGCACCCCCACAAAAAACAAGGAGGTAGTCAGGGGGGTTTTCCAGTCATCCTCACATACCAGATTCCACTAAAAAAGAAAGAGCAACATGTAACATTCCTTATTTCTTAATATCATTTCACAATCATTCAGATCAAAAGATGACTTAAATTAGCTGATTAGCAACAAGTTCACTTTGAAAGTGATTGGATTTCAACATTCTTTGGTGTATTCTCCCACAATTGTTTTTCTGCCTGGGTCTGAATATCGGATACACAGTGTATTAGACAGTAATGGCGCCTTACATTTCGCAATCATTCAGATCAAAAGATTATTTAAATTAGCTGTTTAGTAACAAGTTCATTTTGAAAATGCAGTGATTTCAAATTCTTTGGTCTAATTCGCCCACAATTGTTTTTCTGCCTGGCCCGGATATAAGGCACTTCTAGGCACCATATATTAATTAGACAGCGACAGCTCGCTACCCAGAAACATAGTTTACGGACAGTAAAAAAGAAAAAAATGGAATCACCTCCTCTCTTCTAGGGACGGGCAAAATTACAACTGCCTTCATAGAAGACAGGATAAAGAACCTTGCTCCCCCTTCTATATGGTTTCTGTAAGGCCTCTAGCTGCCTCCCTATTTGGCCTCAATTTAATTTTCCCCCTCCCCGCCCCATTCTATCACACCTACAATGCACTCTGAGACATGTGGCCACAGAGCAGACGAGTTGGAGTTTGGTGACAACTGGGTGCAGCACAATGGTTGACACAGACACTCCTGGGAGGTGGGAGGTACTTTTGAACACCCCAACATGAGACACCTTAAAGGGGTCTAATTTTCAGAAAGGGTTGATCATGTACCAATGCAAATCAAGACAACCAGAGGGGGAGCCTAAGTTGGGCACCCAAAGACCACTAGTCATTTTTCGCTATTGTGACCACACAGAAACAATGGAGACTAAGACACGTTTACAAGGTCAGAGCAGGCCAGAGAGCTGTGGGGAAGACAGGAAAGATTCAAAGAGGCTGACAAGCACCCAAATGTTTCCCAACTATATGCTTGTATCATTGGATCCCCATTACCTACGTCTTCATCTGTCGAGGGTTTTAGATTTGAAGCCCACTTGGGCAGGGACTGTCTTTGCTATGTCTGCATGGCACCCAGCACAATGGAGCCCAGACCTGGACTGAGGCCCTTAGACACTATCATAATATAAAATATTTACTACTAGTCTCTCCCCATTCCCTTCACAAAACCCTTCTGACTTTTTTTCTAAATTAATGGGATTTATAGCAGCTTCATTTTCACTGGAGGGAAAAGCATTTAGTCAGAACATTAGCTATGGAGTTTTGTTATAGGTTTGTTCAAGTGATGATTGCAGCGACGGCACTGAGAGCGCCACGCACTACTACAAAAAAACTGTAAAATATTTCTAGTTTCAGACAACAGGTTATTTTCTAGGGCCTAATAGTCCCCCACCGATTCCACAAATGGGGCGCGGTGTAACAAATGTGCAAGGGGGGTTAGAGATAAAGAGCTCCACAGCATTATCTCCTTCATAGAACCCTGCAGAAGTTCCTCCAACAGGGCATTCCAGGGGTTTGGGCTCTACATGTGCCAAAGAGGGTGGGGTGGCTAGCACAGTTGATATCAGAGGCATCATAGCTTCCTTCCCCACAAAGCTGTGGGAAAAATAAGTTAGTACAATAAATGCTGAGAAATGCAACTTTATCTTGCTCTTCTGAATGGAGATCCAGGAGCAGCGGCCAGTACAGCTACTACAAAAACAATGCTATCATGGTGCCCTGGATATAAACATATTTGTGAGGGGGGAACAACAGAAGCTCTGAGAGAGCATAATCCCCCCACACACACACACCTGAATGAAGTGGCAGGAACAGAGTGTTTTCTGGACCCTACACCAGTTCTTTGGCATACAGACTCTCACCACAAGAGCTCAACAAGAAAAGAGTCCTTTACATATGAGATGAGGTTTAAAACAGGGTGGGGAGGCAGGTAGCGGGTCACAGGCTTGCGGGTAGCATGATCCCACGTTTGTGAAAGTTTTCATTGTACCTGCATTACTCTAGTGCAAGGCTTGTTGCATCTCTGTATCTAAAAAATGCTGTTAAGTTAAAAAAAAGTCAACTCATTTCACACTTTAAAAACACTTTAAAATGCCTTCTGATTTAATAAGCTATCGAGCTAGTTTATTGTTCACTATTTATTCTGGAATTTGTTTTGATTGGACCTTTAAAGTGAGGCACTGTGGAAATATTTCTAGTGATCTTCAGTTTAAGCCTATATCAATCTGATAGAGCAAGGTTTTTTTGGAACATTCATAATGAATCTCATCCCAGCCAAGTGACAATTGAGTATGTTTTTGTCACAGCACATGTTGAAATAAACAAACTTGTTCAGATGTGTTTGCCAGAACCAAGGCCGGCTCCAGGCACCAGCTTATCAAGCAGGTGCTTGGGGCGGCAACTCTGGAGCAGGGTGGCACTTTTAGGTATTCGGTGGCAATTCGGAGGAGGGTCCCTCACTCCCACTCGGAATGAAGGACCTCCCGCTGAATTGCCGCAGATCGCGATCGCGGCTTTATTTATTTATTTATTTTTGGCTGCTTGGGGTGGCAAAACCCCTGGAGCTGGCCCTGGCCAGAACTGCTTGTGAGTCCAGAGTTCACAAATATTGATTTCAGATTAGATTATTTCACCATAAATCTAGGCTGATTAAGAATCAGATCAAAGCAATATTATCTTGTACAACATAATATAAATCACGTTTAAATCCATCCCTTTACAGGAACTTGTCCTTCAATAATGGAGCGGGTAGAGCATGAAATATAATGCGGAGGCAATGTTTGAAAAAGTAAATAAAATCTATTCAGATGTACTGTAGTTAGAGGATAGTTTCAGCTGAAATCTCAATAGTGGATTGTTCAGACTGTTAGCCTAATTTTCAAATGATGTAGAGGGGGAAAAAACCTTTATTTTCATACAGAATATCCCGCAATACTCACCCGATTTTTATCCCAGAATACCCACTCTGAATTTTTATCCTGCGCCTACCATGGAACCCACTGCCATAACAGCAGGAGTGGGATAAAGGTTTAACACACAATGAATGGGAGTGGGTTGTTCAGGGTGGGATGGGGGAAGGATTAAAAAAAATAGTCCTCCCATGCCACAAACAACATGAACGCCCTGTCCAGCCACCACCGCTCTCCGGCTGCCCAGCTCTGAAGGCAGCACTGCCGCCAGCAGCAGCGCAGAAGTAAGGGTGGCAATGGGGCATCACTGAAAGAGGGGCACAACAAATTCCAGGAACGGTAGAGGGAGAGGCAAGTGGAAAAGTCTGCGCACCACTGCAGTAAAGTCAACCCGAACATGTTGAATTAGATAAAGCATTCCTGTTAATGTTATGGTAGACACATAGCTAAATCCTTATGCAAGTCATACCGGATGGCTCAAGAAATAGGCAATGTGATATTTCACATCTAGATCAATAGATCAGATTTGGTCCCACTGATATAACCAGCATTTATTCTGATAGGCTGGCTGCTTAATGGTCTTTGTCAATTGAATTCAGGTACAATTCCTAATGGACAGGTATCCTCAAAACAAAGACTATCATCATTTCTGACTCCCATTGTCAGTTTAAGCAGAGATGGCAAGGGAATTGAATGTCAGTGAATGGAAAGATTCTATTTTTAAGAGTGTGAAACCTGACTCTTTTCACAAGCATAAAATTAGCTATCGACTGTCATTCAATGGAGATTTAAATTCTCTCCCTTACTGGCACCAAGTATATTAATCTATAGTACTTTTCTGTCTATTGAACACCTACATTCTAGAATCTAGAAGAGGGTTGTAAGTGCTAATCCTACTTTTCTTGATGGAGTATAATAATTATACTATTATTATCTATCAACACAACTTCATTTACTAAAATGTGACAGTAGCTGTTTTCAGATATTAGCATCTGTCCAACTGGCGCATCTTACAGAGTCCCGTCACCAGTCATGGAAAAGAGGAGAGACAACAAATCTCACATTTTTGTATCGCATTTTCTAACCAAACTCCTGATTTTAAAGTTTTCAAACTAGCCAATTATTTTTCCTTTTCTCCCCAGCATCATGCAAGGTTTCCATGGATAAACCAGATCCTTCTACTCCTCTATTGGGCCCAATGCTGCAACTTTTAAACATGAAGAAGACTTGATTATTGCAAATAAAGTCAATTTACTATCAGCCACAAAAAATAGATTGCAGCAATTAAATTCTAGTTTAGCCCTTTTGTAGATTAACTATAAACACACTTTCCGAAGTATCTTAACTGAATAAATTATTCATTAACCAACAACGGTCATTCTGCAGAATTTCTGACCAAGCACATCCAGGGGCAAAGTCTTGGTAAACTTGGAAGAAAGGTGTTTTTACTTTTAGCAGCAAAAACTAGTTAGGCAAGAGACTACAACCACGACAGCCAATTCCTCAACATGATTACTACAAGCTAGCACGGGCATTCAGAATAGTGCATTCTGTCTGCTGCTGGTAATAAGGTGAAAACTTAGGATTCACAGGTTTGCAAACCGATTACTTTTCCAAAATAATAGCACAGATCAGTTACATTTCTGAAAGTGACAGTGCCCTTTCAGGAGATTATTCAACCAGCTTTCCCACACACGACACTTTATTCTGGTATTCTACCCGAAATTACTGATTAATTTTCTTCAGCGTTCCATTCTGCTGCAGGGTTCAACCTAACATCACATAGTGCAGAGACCATAATGCTTAGCAGGAAACTACACTAAAAGTGACTTGAAATCCACCCATTCATAACAAACAAATAAATGATGCTTGAAAGTTTCTTTAAAAGACTGAGCCTATAAATCTCAGGAATGCGAATCTCATATCCGAGAATAAGAATCGAGATCAACAGCAAGCAACTCCACGGAAACTCAAAAATAGTCACTGGTTCTCATGACTGTGTAAAGTCTGTAGTTCATAAATTTCACATGTATTGCACCAAATGTACTAAATATACTAGTGAGATTATCTCATCTAAATCACAAAGCTGACAACATTAGATATTGTACTCTTAGCCATCCTGCCAGCTGCCAGCTTTGGGTAGATCTCATGAAATCTATTGCAAAAGCATCGCTGAGAAAAATCAGCTGAGTGGGTAGCCTCTGCAGGTACATTGGAACTGTAGTGGTTTGTATACAGCCTTGTATTCGGAGGATTTTCAGCTCTGGCCACTGCTGCACATTAGACTGGTGTAATTATTCTATGCTGAGCAAAAGTTCCCATTTCAATGATGCACAGCTGGGAATTATGCACATCATAGTGAAGTCAATATTAAAAAGCAAGTTGATAACTAATTTCAAAGAAGCAGTGGTCTCCTCAGGACAGTGCGAGAACAAAAGTGTTTTACATTAAGGGGCACTAACGTTTTTAGCTGCATCCACATTAGCAACAGTGAGGAATTCTTGTCCCAAAAACCCTAGCACTGACAAGCCTAACGCTACCTGTTCAGTAATGTTAGCTAGGATACACCTATTATAACAGCTCTCCAAAACATACACTGACTTCCAATTTGTTCCCAGAATCAATTCAAAGTGGTGGCATTGATCTCCAAAGACTATGGGAATGTTTTCACTATAGAGTTAACTTGGATGACTGGCACCCATGTCTGAGCACCTGGGTTAGCCTAACCCAGGTATGAGCAGCCACACTGCAACACCCTACCAAAGTTGCTGCTGGACACTCCTCACAAGCCCACTGAAAGCGGCCCTTCACATCTGGCTAAAAGAGCTCAGACAGGACGAAGAAAGCTCCATGTAGATTTGGATGGGAGTAAAACTGATTTGGGCTGGTGATATCGTGACAGAAAGACACAATGTAAACAATTAAGCTTTGTATAAATATTAATTTGTTAAATTATTTCTGTCTGGGACAGTTCATTTGGGGTTTCACCATTTTAAAATTCATTGTCAGGATGGGCAGAGCTGGGGGGAAGGGGTTGTTTTGCTGGAAGGTGTAAATAGCTGTCATCAAGTGGATCTGTGATCTACAGAACAGAGGCCTGCAAGCACCCTCTTTTCAGGTTCAAGGGAAGGAGCAATTAATCCCCTTTATGTAGTGAGATAGCTGAAAATCACAAAGAAGCCACTACCCAAGCAATGGCCCAGGCTGCATGGCAAGGCCAGATCAGAAGCTAAGCCACACGGCTGGGGAATTCCCTGCAAGGTAGGGGTGAGGGTGTGTGAGAGAGAGACAGAGAAAACACGAGGAGAAAGCCTGCAGACAGGAAGAGAAACAGTTGTGAGAATGACCCTAAGAGGAGGGAAGGAGACAGAGCTCCTTGGGCACAGAACACACTGGGAAGGCAGTGTTGGAGATTTCTGAGTAAGGAAATCGCTTGTTGTTTATTACTACTGTGTTCAGGAAAACAAGACTCTGTATCTTCTTTGTAAATAAACAGGACTGCAACAAAGAATATACCTGACCCATATTGTACAATTCTCCTAACAGAAACTATCCTGCAAGATCCCAAATATTGGCAAACCACAGCCAAAGGGGCAACAGTATTCTCTGTTGTACTTTCCCAAGCAGCCAATATATAGACCTTCTCCACTGCACTGGTGCAAGGAAGGTAAGAATCTAAGCTGAAGTTAACTTGTTCATCCACAACTAGGCAGTGCCCCTACACGTACAGATTCTACTGCACAGTTTTATGGAGTGCAAGGTAGGAGAATAGTCTGTATAAAGTACCGAAAACAGGGAGGAGACTGAGGCCTGGTCTACACTACAGAGTTATGTCATAAGCACTACACTAAAATGTAGTTTCCACCTACGTAACTTGGCCACTACACTGACTTACTAACTCCACCTCCACGAATGGTGTAGCACTTAACTTGATGTAATTAGGTCGACACAGTGTCAGTATAAACACTGCATTGCTTACATCGACTGTTGCTGCCTTTCAGAATCAGTCCCACAATGCCCCACATTGGCAGTTAAATTGGTGCAAGCACTCCAGGTGAGGATGCGCCTGCTAACACAAGGCGCATAGTGTGGACGTGAAAAACTGATTCAATTACTGCAGTGGCTGTATGTTGACGTAACTTAAGTAGACTTAATTGTGTAGTGTAGACTTGCCCTGAGTAGCCAGAAAGAAAAGCCAAGGAATAAATCAATCAAATAGGATTAGTCATATGAAGCACAATGCCTAGAAACAAGATCATATGCATAAGAATATCCCAAATACTGGATTAGCCAGTGGCTGAACACTGACTATGTACATAAGCAGAACAGATCCTCAACGTTCTTCCCCTGCCAGACATGCAACATAAGGTGAATGATAAGCAGACAATCTCATGTGATATTGGCTGTCACTCAAAGATTTGGGCAGATTCAGGAAATCTGTGGGATGTTCTCTTTTCAAGGAGGATATAGCAGGGAAAGAAAATTAATTAAGATTTCAGTTATGGCTAGTCTGATATCCAGGGTTTAGTGAGCCTTTTTTTTTTTAATTAAAAAAAAGTATAACTGAACGCCAAACAATTTAATAGCATCCATATTACATAATTAAATTACAAAGTGACTTCAGTTAACTGCACCTCACTGAACTGGTGTTTATTATTAATGCCCAGGAGCTTAGACTTCATTGCCTAACAGCAGCTCTATTTATCTGAATTAAGGTTGTTTCTCTCATTACTTTCATGGAATTGATTTTTCACTGTATGATATATACAGCTCAGAAGCATACTTACCACATCTCACACAGAATTGCTTTCGTGTCTCTATATCCCAGCAGTACCCCCTCCTCCCTCTCCCTTCAATTGCTACACGACTATATCATCTGAATCACTATGCTGCATTAGACCCTATGGTACTGTCACCTGGCAACTTCTTAGCATACGGATAGTACTGCGACTTCTCTCCTGCTAGCCTAAGGGCTAGTTTACACTGGCAATGTTAAAGTGCTGCCAAGGCAGCACTTTAACGTGCCTTGTGTGGTCACTGACGCACTGTCTACACTGCCGCTTTATGGCACTGAAACTTGTGCGCTCACCGGGGTGTTTTTTCACACCCCTGAGCCAGAAAGTTGCAGTGTTGTAAATTGCGAGTGTAGACAAGCTCGAACATCGTAGTTCTCCACTTCCAATAGCAGATTTGGAACTTGCCATTAGTTGAGAAACTGGATCACGGTAAACCAAGTCTGAAGCTTTCCAATATTAAAAGGCAGTCGAAGGAACAAATAGGCTTTCACAAATAAATAGAACTGTCAAAAAGCTTGTAAAGAAAACTTGTAAAACTTTTCTTGCACTCGCTCTACTCTGATTTGTCAAAGCAAGTCTAAGCGTAGGATCAACTGGACAAATCTTGCAGTGTAAATTCTAAGGTGGAGGGTTTTTTTCCATCTAATACTAGTCTGAACAGAAAAAGCATATTGGCTAAAATTAGCAAGTGTAATATTCTCCATCCCTCCGATTAGCAGAAAGGACCATTGCTGATGCTGAAGTCAATCACAATTTGGAGTAGCAAGACTCCAACATTACCACCACCATCACTGGCAGGTAGGAAGCTGTGCATACTGTTTCTTTAACCTGGTAACAGGAAGCTAATAAGAAAGAGGCTGAGAAAAGTGGAGAGACACGCAAAGTAGCTTTAGGGAGAAATCTGTTTCCTTACCATTTAATAAAGTTCCTTGTTCAGTGTTAAAGAGAGTGACTGTCCTTTACCATTGTCTCATGATACCTGGAAAACCTAAATAAAAGCCTATGTGACACTAGCAGCACTCCCACTAGATGATAAACAAATAATCTTTTTTGTAATGACACTGACAGAACTGAGAATGCTTTGATGCCAGATTTCCTGTCATTATATTTCACAGTGTTCTTCCTAACCCAATGCTGACACGCGTGTTGAAAACTAACAAGCTGATGGAAGCGGATAGCTGCCTGGCACTGCAAGGAGACTGGCTCTCATTACAGTGCTCCTTCTCCTTCTCAAAATAAGAGGAAGACTGCTTCAGCATTGCCAGCACTTCAAGTGATGTTCCTGGTAAACCACAGTACACGATACTTGCAGGAAGTGATAATCCAGTCACCACAATGCCTGTTAGCGTTCTCCACTCAGAAAAGGTTTTCATTACAAAGTGACAGCTGATAGATTTATGCAGCACTGACTAACCCTTGATGCAGGATGAGGGACTGACCAAGTAGTTCTCTTTCCAGAAGTTGGCAGTGCTCACACCAGAATAACCAAAGTCTGTTTGGCTCATTCACTACTAAGCTTTTACAAAAACAATGTTTAAAGATAACTACACATACTGTGTCCTTGAGAATGGGAATTAATGATTGACTTAAGTCAGTATGAAGGTCTACCAAGATGGAAAGTGCCCTTTCATAGCTGACCTGCAAACAGGGCCAGCTCCAGGCAACAGCCCAGCAAGCAGGTGCTTGGGGCGGCACGTCCAGCTCTTCGGCAGCAATTCGGCAGTGGGTGCCTGGGTCCCTCTCGGAGTAAAGGACCTGCCGCTGAAGACTGAAGCGGCAGCGGTAGAGCTGATGCGATCATGGCTTTTTTTTTTTTTTTGCTGCCGCTTAGGGCGGCAAAAACCCTGGAGCCGACTCTGCCTGCAAAGGAAAAAAATAAGACTTGTGTCCTTTTTTCCCCCTCCCCCTCCAAAATAAAACCTTTTTGCTTTAACAAACAACCCACACAGTGGAAATGCAGGTCTCACCTAGCCTGAAGGATTATTGCAATTAGGGCCCAGCTCCTCAAAAGGTATTTAAACGTGTAACTCCCATTGATTAGCTAGGTGCTTACATACCTGAAGAGCTCAGCCCAGATGACTAGTGAAATTACATCACAACAACCAAGAGAGTATTTAACACAGGTCGGGATTTTAGCCAGCTTGTTCACTTATGCATTGGTACAGTGCCAATCCAAATAGAGCCCAATATGTTTTGGTCTTCTGGGTGCTACTGTAAAACCAGTAAGCCATTAGCTGTAGTGTATGTTAACACCTATTTAGTCTAATAGACATTATGGAGAAAGAGTTTTTACCACATATTTGGCACAGAGCCTTCTCAGTTAAGCCCTGTGAGCTCACAATCACAGCACGAGACCCCCAAAACCTCCTCCAGCAAAGGCAATGAAGACCAAACTTCAAATTCTTGTCATTTCTAAACACAAATGATAATCAGAAAAAGTCTTCAAAAAATTATTTCAGTTCCTCTTTTCACATTTTAAAGAGACAAAGGGGGAGGGGCACATCAAATTTAAAAACACTCTGCTGTTTCCCATAACAGAAATATTTTGAAATGAACTGTAACATTAGATAGTGCCCAAATAAAGATTTTGACATCGAGTCAGCTAGACTCAGAACTGGTCATCAAGTCAGATCAGGAAAGCCAAAGGTTTCCGGGCAATTGCTGTAAGCTAGTGCCAAATAAAGAAGTTTCTTTAAAGCCTTCCTATATCAGTGCCAAATCTTCTGAACCTCGCGAGAGCATGTCAACATGGATATGGGGATGAAGCCAGGGACAGATGACAAGTAAACTAAGGGAATACAGAGACTAGCAACACAGAGCCAATTTAGCAACACCAGATGCTACAACTTTAAAGGGGCATCATATTCTCTCCCACAAAAAAACAATTTCTAATAAAGTCCTCTTTCAGTAGCATATCTTGGTTTGGGGTGTTGTAGTTTTTTGTTTTGTTTTGTAAAATCCTTAAAAACAAACTTTTAAAATATTTTCTGCTACCCCGCAGATATTCATAGCCTTTACAGCAAGGAAGAAGCTGATGTGCTACAGCAGGAAAACAGCAACATTGATTATACACAGCCAGATTTACACCAGCTAAAGTGCTATCAGATATGCAAGTAATCAGATTGGGGAAAAATAAATAATTTTCTACTCTGCAACTGACTGTGCATGAGCAATCCTCTGTATCCATGTAAAGCAGAGGTGGGCAAACTACAGCTCGCGGGACGGCCCCTCTTGCCCAGTCCCTGAGCTCCTGGCCTGAGGGACTAGCCCCGCTCCAGTCCCCTGCTGTTCCCCCTCTCCCGCAACCTCAGCTCACTGCAATGCTCTGGGCAGCTGGGCTGCGAGCTCTTGCCGGGCAGCGCACCTGCAGAGCCGCAGCCTGACCCAGTCTCTGTGCTGCACAGCGGCGTGGCTGGCTCCAGCCTGGTGGCGCAGCTGCAGCACCACCAGCCACCAGTGCTTGGGAGCACCATAAGGAGATAGGGAGCAGCGGGGGTTGGATAGAGCAGGGGAGTTCGGGGTGGTGGCCACGGGGCGGGGGTGTGGATAGAGGTTGGGGCGGGAGAGGATGGGAAACAGGGGGGTTGAATGGGTGCAAAGGTTCTGAGGGGGCAGCCAGGAAGGAGGGAGAGTGGGTTGGATGGGGCAGGAGTCCCGGGGGGGGGCACATCAGGAATGAGAGGAGGGGTTGGATGGGGCGGGGGGACCAGGAGCAGTCAGGGGACAGGGAGGGGTGGATGGGGCAGGAGTCCCAGGGGAGTCATCTGGGGCGAGAAGCAGGGTAGGGGGCAGAGGCCAGGCCACACCTGGCTGTTTGGGGAGGCACAGCCTCCACTAACCAGCCCTCCATACAATTTCGGAAACTCAATGTGGCCCTCAGGTCAAAAAGTTTGCCCGTCCCTGATGTCAAGCCATATAGAAATCAAAGGGGCACCATGTGGCCACAGAGGTCTGGTCTTATTCATAACCATAATGGGTACAAATTTTTGAGGCAAGTGTGATTTTCAAGCTGACAGGGTTTCTTTAAACACCTACTAGGATGAGTCTCTATAGCGCACTCTGTGTCATCCTCATATCATGGTAGCTCCAAAGTATAGTCTGCTGAAGTAGGTTAAAACATAAGAGACAAGATAAACTTCTTTCTTCTACACTAGAAGCTCTGAGTATTCCGTTCCTAGCTGCTTTTTGTTTTTCCATGAAAAACAATTTATGACAATTCATAGGAAAAAGGTTTCATAAGGTTTCTCAAGAACCAATGTCATACGATTTGTTTATGAGTCACAGTATTCAGTGAACAATTAAATGAAATCCTGGCCCTATTGAAGCCATTAGCAAAAGTCTCACTGACTTCAAGGGGAACAGGATTTCACCCAGGACTAATAATAGGACTGAATAATCAAAAGAAGCCTCCAGAATCGCCTGTTCCAAGAAACAATTGCTTATGGCGTAGAGATTATTATATTATGTTTTATTCCAAACCAAGTCCTGATAGGATCTTCAAAACAGTCTGTGTTTGGGTAATTGAAGACCATTATGTCTGGCTTTACTCTAGACTGTAATCCCATAAGACTCAATTTTAGCTCCAAACTAATACTTTGGGACCAAGTTATAAAATCCTGGGGAGGAAGAAGACAACTTTTTTTTAAATGAAAACACCCCTTGAATGACACCTTTAACGATGGACAAGGAGTCCTGTGGCACCCTATAGACTAACAGAGGTCTGAGGAAGTGAGTATTCACCTAGTAAGCTTATGCTCCAACACCTGTATTAGTTTACCAGGTGCCACAGGCCTCTTTGTCGCTTTTTACAGATCCAGACAAACAGGGCTACCCCTCCCATACTTGACATCTTTAACTATTGCAAGGCTAGGATTCTACACCACACTGCTCAGCTCCTTCTGCTGTAGAACAAAACTCTAGGGCGTGCATTTTAATTGAAATAGAAGGCATTAAAATATCAATCAACAATGATCATTGACTACAGACCACAAATCAGCACAGTGCCGCCTGGGGATGGGGAAGGAAGGAAGTTGGCAGCACTTTGCACACTGCGGATTTCCGTGCCGCCCTCTAGCAACTCCCCTGGCGTTGACTGCTGTTGCTTTGTAGTGCTGCCATGTGCGTGTGAGCGCGTGTTGCTCTCCCTCCCACTCCCCGACCCACATACACACACACCCAGTGTCTGCACGTGTCGAAGGCCGTGGAAGGGCAGGAGATCACTTGCACCAGATTTTAAACTCACCGCTGAAAACAATGGCGCTGCCAAGCGCAACCGCATGGATGCTGAAACCCGTTTTCCTGCTGGCGGCAGAGCAAGGGCGCTGGGCTGAGATCCCACACCGGCCAAACCAGCGTGGCTGGGAGAGACCGGGACGAAAGGTGGGGAGGGCTGCGGGGCAGGAGAGCGGATGCAGAGCGGCGCATCAGCTGCCTTAGGAAAGCGCGTTACACAACAGGGGCACAGCGCTGCTCGCCCACGTCCCCTTGCTCCAGCCCCCGCATCCCCGCCTGGCCGGCCCCCCCGCCCTCCGCCCGGGCGCACCTCGGTGACGATGGTGGAGAGGTAGAGCTCCCGGCTGTACTCCCAGCCGTCCAGGCACTTCTCCTGCTCCAGCTGACTCAGGTCCACGTCCCTGCCGGGCTGCAGCCCCAGCGCGGAGAAATTGGCCAGCGACTCCAGGCGGTAGCGGCGGCACCTGCTGGGCCCCTCCCGGCCGCCCTGCACCTCGCGGGGGATGCTGGCGTTGAGCCACTCGCGGCTCAGGTTGGCGCTGGGGGGCAGCCGGCAGCGGTGCTCGGGGGCGCCGGCCAGGAAGACGATGGAGAGCCCGGTGAAGCCATTGGGGACGATGCTGGCGCTGAGCAGGAAGAAGATGAGGCGCTGGAAGGGGCCCCACTCGCCCAGGAAGGAGATCAGCTCGTCGTAATCCCGCATGCCGGCGGCAGGCGCGGGCAGAGCGTCCCCCGGCAGCTCCGCTCCCTGCAGGCTCCGCACCGTCTGGACATGAGGCGCTGCGCGCTCCGCACCCGGCCTCGCCTGTCATCTCTGCGGAGGTGGCGTCTCCCCGGCGGCTCCTCCTCTCCCGTGCGGCCGCGGCTCGGGCACCGCCTCGCCCCAGATAACCCGCTGCCCCCAGCCCTCGCCCTCTCGGCTGCTTCCCCCAGGCCCTCGCACATGGGTGCTTTCTCATCCTCCTGTGTCCTCCCTTCCCACTCCGGCCGGCACTGGGGCACTGGAGATGCTGGAGAGGCAGCCAGGGTGGAAGTAGGGTGACCAGATGTCCTGATTTTATAGGGACAATCTTGATTTTTGGGTCTTTTTTTAATATAAGCTCCTATTACCCCTTTCCCCATCCCTGTCCCAATTTTTTCACACTTGCTGTCTGGTCACCCTAGGTGGGGCACCCCTGTAAGGCAGTCAGCGGGGGAGCCCTTTAGGCAGCACTTAATTTGTGCACCTCTAGGCTTGGCGGTTCCTAGCCCCAGCACCTCTGGGCACACAGCCTCAGTTATTGGGGACATTGAAAATGTTACTTGAGCTGCCACATTTTTTTTCATTTTAAATTAAACGCTGCTTCTAGGGCAGACAGAGTGGGAGCTGCAGGGGGTGGAGGTGAGGGGAGTCCTCTAGGAAACGCTGAGGGGGAGACACCACTGGGGTAGGGGAAGGGGTGGGCTGTGGGTACAACTGCTGTAAGGGGATCCCATGATCTCTGTACTTCTACTTCCCCCAGTACCTGGGGTTGATGCTGTCTTCCAGCTACTGCATTGCAAAGGCAACAAAACTGCTCCTCTGAGGTACTTTGGGAGGCAGGACTTAGTGGGAGCATCCTTACAGCTAGGCCAGAAGTAGGCGGAACCCCCTCCTGCAACTGCAGACGATGCTGATGCCCTGGCACAGATTATCCTGGTTTCACAAGGCTGCCTCCTGGAGGACAAGGCAGGGTCCCTCCATTTGGATTCACTTTAAGGCTGTTTCTAAAGCCTCTCCATTGTAGGGGGATTTGCTGTGTGCCATTCAGTGACATCTTTAAAAGCTCCCTCAGAATTGTTTATGAAAGCTCAAATCATTCAGATTGTCACAGCAAACTATCAAAGGTGTATAGGAGACTCTTTCTCTCTTTGCCTCCCCTAAGGCCAGGAAGAGAAAGTGAAGCTGGAAGTGCTGGTCTGGCAGGCAGTTGCAATAGCCACAGACAGTGCAAACAGTACTGGAGTTCTGTGAGAGCTTTGAGGGGGAGCTTAGATTTCATTTCCCCTTAAATAGATTAAAAAAATCTGTGCTGAATTTTTATAAGGTCAGTGGCTGTTTTTATTTATAGTGCTTTGCACTTCCATAGCCCTGTGCCTCTGATCGTAGCTATCTCTGCAAACATCCCTTTAATTTAGCTTTGCAGCCACCTCTACATCCCCTCTTATCCTCAGCCCTATTTTACAAATGCCACAAACTCAGCCCATTTCCATCTCTTGCTCCTTTGCCTTAACCAGAAGGCGATACTTTCTGCTTCCCTTCCCCATCTAATCAGATACCTCACTGACCCGAACCCGGCTGCTCTCCTTGCACTCCCCAGCCAAACCCAATCCCCCACTGACTCAACCCCGGGCTGCTCCCCTTGCACTCCCCAGCCAAACCCAATCCTCCCAGTGACCGAACCTGGTCTGCTTCTCTTCCCCTCCCCAGCCAAACCCGATCCTCCCAGTGACTGAACCTGTTCTGCTCCCCTTGCACTCCCCAGCCAAACCCAAACCCCCACTGACCAAACCCAGTCTGCTTCCCTTCCCCATCTAACCCAGTGCCCCACTGACTCAACCCGATCTGCTTCCTTTCCATTCCCCAGCTGAACCCAATCCCCCACTGACCGAACCCGGTCTACTTCCTTTCCCTATCAAACCCAATAACCCGGCCAAACTCAAACTGTCGCTATCACTGACTGAACCTGGGCTGCTCCCCTTGCACTCCCCAGCCAAACCCAATCCCCCACTGACTGAACCCAGTCTGCTTCCCTTCCCCACCAAACCCAACCCCCCAGTATGACGGAGTATCTGCCATTCTAATTTTATAAAAACAACAAGGAGTCCGGTGGCACCTTAAAGACTAACAGATTTATTTAGGCATAAGCTTTCCTGGGTAAAAAACGCACTTCTTCAGATGCATGGAGTGAAAGTTACAGATGCAGGCATTATATAATGACACATGAAGAGAAGGTAGTACCTCACAAGTGAAGAACCAGTGTTGACAGGGCCAATTCGATCAGGGTGGATATAGTCCACTCCCAATAACTGATGAGGAGCAGGGCCGGTGCAACCATTTAGGTGACCTAGGCGGTCACCTAGGGCACTAGGATTTGGGGGGGCGCCATTTTCTTCGGCAGCGACCGTGGTGGAGCTGCAATGGTACAATCTGTTAGGGACACCTCTGAAGAACAGACTCAGAGATAGCACAGTTTCCTCCAACGCAGATCTCAGGACACTTGGCAGATGTGGGATTGACCACAAGTGGGTGTACATCAGTGAAATGCGAGTGCACCAAGTCCCTGTGCCCTTTTCCCCACCCACGTGTTTGTTTTTACCATATATTCTTGGCACTTTCTGAACAGCTGGAGTTGACACTGGTCTGAGAGAAGTAAAGCAACCTCAGTGAATTTACAAAAATCCTTAGGGCCAAATTCTACTCTCAGATGCACACAGCAGAGTTCAGCTCTTCTTGCCTGTGCACATTCTGTGCATGGATGTGAAACGGGAGTCAGGAGACTGGATATCCAGATCAGAGAGCAGCACTTTGCCATTAGAGTGTATAGTACTAACCTTCCTTAGCCACATACAACAGTGACTCTAATCTTTCCAGACTACTGTCCCCCTGTCAGGTACAGATTTGGCTTGCGTACCCCCAGTTTTGCCTCACTTAAAAACTACTTGCTTACAAAATCAGACCTAGAAATACAAAAGTGTCACAGCACATTATTACTGAAATATTGCGTAGTCTCATTTTTACTATATATTACAAAATAAATTGATTGGAATATAAATGTTCTACTTACAAATGTTCTACTGCTCTATAGTATATAGAGCAGTATAAACAAGTCATTGTCTGGATGAAATTTTCATTTATACTGACTTCACTAGTGCTTTTTATGTAGCCTATTGTAAAACTAGGCAAATATCTAGATGAGTTGATGTACCTCTTGGAATACCTGTACCCTGGGATCCATATACCCCTGGTTAAGAACCACTGCTATACAAACCTTAAAAAACCCACCAGAGCACAGAATCCAGGCCTGACTCACTGCCTGATGCTTTCTTTCCCAACTGCCTTGGGCTCCCTGTTGCAGAAGCTCTGTCTGCCAGAAGTCCTATGCAACTCCCTGAGCCAGAGAGCTGCTCTCCTTCCTAGTCAGGCCCTAACTGAGGCTACCTCTAGACTACCCGCCGTATCGGTGGGTTAAAATTGGTTGCTTGGGGATCAATATATCGCATCTCATCTAGACACGATATATCGATTCCCGAGCACGCTTATATCGATTCTGGAACTCCACCAACCCCAACGGAGTTCCGGAATCGACATGGGGAGCCGTGGACATCGATCCCACGAGGTGAGGACGGGTGAGTAATCCGATCTTAGATATTCGACTTCAGCTACATTATTCACGCAGCTGAAGTTGCGTATCTAAGATCGATTTCCCCCCGTAGTGTAGACCAGCCCTAAGCCACTGTTCAGTTCTTTTAGCTCCTCCCTCCAGGTCTGACACTGGAAGTGTACCAGGGTGAGGCTGATTGAGCCCACAGGCTCTTACTAACATAGCTGATAAATTGTATAGCCAACTGTTTGACCATACTTTGGTCCATTGTGAAATATACTCAAGAGACCAAATTACCAATGTCAGTCAGGTTTATTGTTATGTTACAGGACAAAAAGTTCTATACAATACTAGTCTCCAAAGAGCAGTCCTGTGCAGCCATATTATATGCACTTTACACAGAAGGTGTGCTCCTCAAGTTACACATTTCAGTTGGTGTTTATATGAATTTACAAATTACACATCTCATTACATGGCACTAAAATCCAGTCCATCAGTTTGTTCCAGTTCCCTAACTTGCTGTTCTGTTCCTTGGTTATCTTTGTTTTGGATACTAGCATTCCAGGTACTGACCCGTGAAGATACTTCCCTGGCTTGTACTAAGACAGAGAACAAATGTATCTTGAATTTGACAAGTTTCCTATCTGCTTATGCCAAATGTTCACTTCAGCAAATGCAAGGTATTATGGGATACTTAGCATAAGTGAATAGGATTATGGTATAGGCCAGTTGAGGCTATATCACTGTTACAATATTTGTGCTTAATGTTATTGGTTCTTAATGCATAGTAATATACATATTGTGAGGCTAATACCTATTATTAATATGATATATATTTATATGTTAGTCAGCATATACTAGTCAACAACCTCTTTAGGCCCAGAGCAGGGCCCATCACAGACCTCTGTTGTTGCCTGATTTTAGGAGGTTAATATTATTAATTTGGATATTATGGGTTATAGGCTCACCAATTCATCTAATCAGAAGATAATAAGGTTCTTGTCCCAGAATCAGACTACACAGAGTTTGCAAAGGACCCTCGGGGATATGACAGGATGCTCACACTAAGACAAATATAGCCTTAAAGACTTTTATTGAGATAAATGGAACTATAATCAAATAGTAATCAAATTATAAGATAATTAGAGTTACAAGTGCAGTAATATTGTTCTAGACTAGATACATGTGATATTATATACTATAAAGCTTTGATTAATATACTCACACCCTTCCTTGATGATGCGATGATAAGAGACAAAGGACCAGCCGTGAGTCTGGAATGCCAAAAGAGTTTAGGTGCAGGTTCTTCAATTCTTGAGTGGGAGGTTAAGAACTAACAGACTAATAGACTCATAAACAAAGAAGCCTGAAACTTGAAGCTCAAAACTTAAAAACACTAAATCTTAGAAATGTAGTAGCTTTGGAACTCAGAAGCTTAGGAAAACTAGAACTTAGAAGCTCAGAAGCCTCTTATAGAGCTTGAGCACTCAGGGCCTCCTTTTATGTCATAAACATACAGTTAAAGGTTAATTCCTCTTTTACCTGTAAAGGGTTAAGAAGCTCCCATAACCTAGCTGACATCTGACCAGAAGGACCAATAAGGGGACAAGATACTTTAAAATCTGGAAGGGGAAAAAGTGTTTTGTCTGTGCTGTGTGTGTGCTTTTGCCGGAGACAGAGAAAGATGGAGCCATCCCATAGGGCAGTGAGTGTTTAGAGAAGGAATGTATTAGATTACTTTTATTTTCTTGTTTGTGTGTTCTTTTACAAATAAGAGGGAGGATAAATTTGGGTTCTTTGTGTAACTTTAAAGTTTTGCCCAGAGGGAAACCCTCTGTGTTTTGAACCTGATTGTCTGTGAAATAATCTTTCATTCTAATCTTACAAAGGTACTCCTTTCACCTTTTTTCTTTAATTTAAATTCTTCTTTTGAGAACCTGATTAATTCTTCATTGTTTTAAGGTCCAAGGGTTTGGATCTGTGTTCACTAGGACTAAGTGGTGAGGGGATATTCTCAAGCCTTCCCAGGGAAAGGAGTATAGACGTTTGGGGAGGATTATTCTCAAGCAGCCCAGAAAAAGGAGGTTAGGGACTTGGGAGATATATATGGGGGAAGGCAGAATTCCAAGTGGCTTTCCCTAAATATTTGGTTAATGCTTGGTGGTGGCAGTGTACTCTTAACCTAAGCTGGTAAAAATAAGCTTAGGGGGTCTTTCATGCGGGTCCCCACATCTGTACTCTAAAGTTGAGAGTGGGGAGGGAACCCTGACAATGTCCAAACTTGGTTTCCTCATCCACAAAATGTCAGGGTACACTTACTCCATAGGCTGGTATGTTTGTACGTATTGATGATATATACCTACATATTAATAACATTAGATCATTCTCACATCAGTTATTTTTGTCCTACCCAGTTATTTCAGTTCTTTCCTTGTGGTGTATTTGTTAAATTTAAAGGGGCAGTACTGGGTTTACAATGGCACTATGGCTCCAGGCCCACACTGGGAAGGGGCCCATTACGGACTCGTCTAACCCATCCACATAGCCAGGTCTGACCCCTCACCCAGGGCAGTGTAAGGCACCCTGCCCTAGGTTTAGGGTTCCTATGGTTAGGGCACTTGGAGCTAGGGTTAGGGTTCCTATGGGTAGGGCACTTGGAGTGAGGCTTAGGGTTCCTATGGGTAGGGCACTCAGACCTAGGGTTAGGGTTCCTAAGGGTAGGGCACTTGGAGCTAAGGTTAGGGTTCTATGGGTAGGGCTTCCCATCCTACGTTTAGAGTTCCTAAGGGTACGGCACTTGGAGCTAGGGATAAGTTTCCTATGGATAGGGCACTTGGAGCTAGGATTATGGTTCCTATCGGTAGGTCACTTGGAGCTTCAGTTAGGGTTCCTATGAGCAGAGCTTCCCAACCTAGGGTAAGGGTTCATAAGGGTAGGGCACTTGGAGGTAAAGTTTGGGTTCCTATGGGTAGGACACTTGGAGCTAGGGTTAGGGTTTTTATGGGTAGGACTTCCAGCCCTATGGTTTGGGTTCCCATTCGTAGGGCACTTGGAGCTAGGGTTACGGTTCCTATGGGTAGGGCTTTCCGCCCTAGGGTTAGGTTTCGTAAGGATACGGCACTTGGAGCTAGGGTTAGGAATCCTATAGTTAGGGCACTTGAAGCATGGTTTAGGGTTCCTATGGGTATGGCTTCCCGCCCTAGGGTTAGGGATCCTTAGGGTTGGGCACTTGAACCAAGGGTTCTGGTTCCTAAGCGTAAGGCACTTGGAGCTAGGGTTAGGGTTCCTGTGGATAGGGCACTTGGAGCCAGGGTCAGGGTTCCTATGGGTAGGGCACGTGGACCTAGGTTTAGGGTTCCTATGGGTAGGGCACTTGGAGCTAGGGTTCGGGTTCCTATGGTTATGGCACCCTCCACCATAGGGTTATGGTTTCAAAGGGTACGAACTTGGAGCTAGGGTTAGTGTTCCTATGGATAGGGTTTCCCGCATAGGGTTAGGATTTCTTTAGGTAGGGCAGTTGAAGTTAGGATTAGGGTTCCTAAGGGTTTGGCGCTTGGAATTAAAGTTTGCGTTCCTATGTGTAGCATACTTGGAGCTATTGTTAGGGTTCCTATGGGTAGGGCTTCCCACCCAAGGGTTAGGGGTCCTAAGAGTAGGGAACTTGGAGGTAGGGTTAGGGTTCCTATGGGTAGGGCATCCTGCCCTAGGTTTAGGGTTCCTATGGGTAGAGCACTTCTATCTACGGTTAGGGTTCCTATGGGTTAGGCGCTCATACCTAGGGTTAGGGTTCCTATGGGAAGGCACTTGGAGATAGGATTTGGGCTCCTATGTGTAGGGCACTCGGACCTAGGGTTAGGTTCTTATGGGTAGGGCTTGCCACCCTAGGATTAGTATTCCTCAGGGTAGGGCACTTTGAGTTAGGGTTCCTATGGGTAGGGATTCCCGCCCTAGGGTAAGAGTTCCTAACAGTAGGGCACTTGGAGCTAGAGTTAGGGTTCCTATGGGTAGGGCTTCCCGCCCTAGGGTTATTGTTCCTAAGGGTTAGGGTTTCTATGGGTAGGGCACCCCACTCTGGGCTTAGGGTTCCTATGGGTAGGGCACTTGGAGCTAGGGTTAGGGTTCTAATGGGTACGGCTTCCCCCCATAGGGTTAGAGTTTCAAATGGTAGCTCACTTGGAGCTAGGGTTAGCATTTCTATGGGTAGGGCACTTGGAGCTAGGGTTAGGGTTCCTATATGTAGGGCTACTCACCCTAAGATTAGGGTTCCTAAGGGTAAGGCACTTCCAGCTAGGGTTAGGGTTGCTATGGGTAGTGCTTCCCGCCCTAGGTTTAGAGTTCCTAATGATAGGGCACTTAGAGCTACGGTTAGGGTTCCTATTGGTAGCGCAGTTGGAGCTAGGATTAGGGTTCCTATGGATAGGGTGCTTGGACCTAGGATTAGTGTTTCTATGGATAGGGCTTCCCGCCCTAGAATTAGGGTTCCTATGGGTAGGGCACTTTGAGCTAGGGTTAGTGTTACTATAGGTAGGGCTTCCCACCCAGGGCTTAGGGTTCCTATGTATAGGGCACTCGGACTTAGGATTAAGGTTCCTAAGGGTAGGGCACTTGGAGCTAGAGTGAGGGTTCCTATGGGTATGGCACTTGGAACTAGGGTTAGCGTTTCTATGGGTAGCGCACTTGTAGCAAGGGTTAGGGTTCCTATGTGTAGGAGTACCCCCCTAAGGTTAGGGTTCCTTAGGGTAAGGCATTTCCAGCTAGGGTTAGGGTTCCTATGGATAGGATTTCCCGCCCTAGGGTTAGGGTTACTATGGGTAGGGCACTTGGAGCTAAGGTTAGGGTTCTTATGGGTAGGGCTCCTTGCCCTAGGTTCAGGGTTCCTCTGGGTAGCGCACTTGGAGCTAGGGTTAGGGTTCGTATGGGTAGGGTACTTGGACCTAGGTTTAGTTTTCCTGTGGGTAAAGAACTTGGAACTAGGGTTAGAGTTCCTAAGGGTAGGGCACTTGGAGCTAAGTCTTGGGTTCCTATGGGTAGGACTTTCCGTCGTAGGGTTAGGGTTCCTAAGGGTAGGGCACTTGGAGCTCGGGTTAGGGTTCCTATGGATAGGGTACTTGGAGCCAAGGTTAGGATTCCTATTGGTAGGGTGCCCCATCCTAGGGTTAGAGTTCCTAACTGTAGGGCCCCTGGAGCTCGGGTTAGGGTTCCTATGTGTAGGGCATTTGGAGATAGGGTTAGGGTTACTTTGAATAGGGTTTCCCGCTCTACAGTTAGGGTTCCTATAGGTAGGGCACATGAAGTTAGGGTTAGTGTTCCTAAGGTTTGGGCACTTGGAGCTAGGGTTAGAGTTCCTATGTGTAGCGTACTTGGAGCTATTGTTAGGGTTGCTATGGGTGGGGCTTCCTGCCAAGGGTTAGGGTTCCTAAGGGTAGGGAATTGGAGATAGGGTTCGGGATCCTATGCGTAGGCTAACTGGAGCTAGGGTTAGGGTTCCTATGTGTAGGGCGCAGGGCCGGCTCTAGCCATTTCGCTGCCCCTAGCACAGCGGCACACCGTGGGGGGGATTCTGCCGCTCGCCAGTCCTGCAGCTCCGGTGGACCTCCTGCGGGCGTACCTGTGGATGCTCCACCGGAGCTGTGGGACCAGGGACCCTCTGCAGGGATGCCTGCGGGAGGTCCACTGGAGCCACCTGCCACCCTCCCGGCAACTGGCAGAGCGCCCCCCGCGGTGTGCCGCTCCAAGCACACGCTTGGCGTGCTGGGACCTGGAGCCAGCCCTGGTAGGGTGCTCCGCCCTAGGATTATGGTTCCTAAGGGTAGGGCCCTTCAAGCTAGGGTTAGGGTTCCCATGGGTAGGGCTTCCCGCCATAGCGTTAGGGGTCCTAAGGGTAGGGCACTTGGAGAAAGGGTTAGGGTTCCTATGGGTAGTTCATTTGGAGCTAGGGTTAGGGTTCCTATGGGTAGGGCTTCCAACCCTAGGATTAGGGTTCCTAAGGGTTGGGCACTTGGAGCTAGGGTTAGGGTTGTTATGATTAGGGCACTTGAAACTATCATTAGTGTTCCTTTGGATAGAGCGCCCCATCCTAGGGTTAGAGTTCCTAAGGGTAGGGAACTTGGAGCTAGGTGTAGGATTCCTATGGGTAGGGAAGTTGGAGCGAGGGTTAGGGTTCCTATGGGAAGGCTTTGCTGCCCTAGGGTTAGGGTTCCTAAGGGTAGGGAACTTGGAGCTAGGTGTAGGATTCCTATGGGTAGGGAACTTGGAGCTAGGTTTAGGGTTCCTATGGGTAGGGCACTTGGAGTTATCATTAGTGTTCCTATGGGTAGGGTGCCCCGCCCTAGGGTTAGGTTTCCAAAGGGTAGGGCACCCCGCCCTAGGTTTAGGGTTTCTATGGGTAGGGCACTTGGATCTACGGTTAGGGTTCCTACGTGTAGGGCACTCGGACCTAGGGTTAGGGTTCCAAAGGGAATGGCACTTGGAGCTAGGGTTAGGGTTCCTATGGGTCTGGCACTTGGAACTAGGGTAAGGGTTACTAAGGGTAGGGCACTTGAAGCTAGGGTTAGGGTTTCTATGGGTAGGGCTTCTGGCACTACGGTTAGGGTTCCTTACAGTAGGGCACTTGGTGCTAGGGTTAGGATTCCTATGGAGAGGGAACTTGCAGCTAGGGTTACGGTTCCTATGGGTAGGGCACCCTGCCCTGGGTTAGGGTTCCTAAGCGTAGTGCACTTGGAGCTAGGGTTAGAGTTCCTATCGGTAGGTCACTTGGCGCTTGTGTTAGAGTTCCTATGAGTAGAGTTTCCTGACCTAGGATAAGGGTTCCCAAGGGTAGGGCACTTGGAGCCAGGTTTAGGGTTCCTATGGGTTGAGCTTCCAGCCCTAGGGTTAGGGTTCCGATTCGTAGGGCACTTGGAGCTAGGCTTAGGGATCCTATAGTTAGGGCACTTGGATGAAGGGTTAGGGTTCCTATGGGTAGGGATTCCCTCCCTAGGGTTCTGGTTCCAAAGGGTAAGGTTCTTGGAGCTAGGGTTAGGGTTGCTATGAGAAGGGCTCCTGGAGCTAGGGTTAGGGTTCCTATGGGTAGGGCACTTGGAGCTGGGCTAGCGTTCCTATGGGTAGGGCACTCCGCCCTAGGGTTATGGTTCCAAAGAGTAGAGAACTGGGAGCTAGGGTTAGGGTTCCTATGGGTAGGACACTTGGAACTTGCGTTAGGTTTCCTAAGAGTAGCATACAGCACTTGGAGCTAGGGTCAGGGTTCCTATGTGTAGGGCACTCAGACCTAGGGTTAGGGTTCCTATGGGCAGGGCTTCCCGCCCTAGGGTAAACGTTCCTAAGGGTAGGGCACTTGGAGCTAGGGCTAGGGTTGTTATGATTAGGGCACTTGCAGCTATCGTTAGTGTTACTATGGGTAGGGCACCCTGCCCTAGGTTTAGGGTTCCTATGGGTAGGGCACTTGGAGCTAGGGTTAGGGTTCTATGTGTAAGGCACTCGGACCCAGGGTTAGGGATCCTATGGCTAGGGCTTCCCGCCCTAGGGTAAGGGTTCCTCAGGGTAGAGCACTTGGAGCTAAAGTTAGGGTTCCAATGGGTATGGCTTCCCATCTAGGGTTGGGGTTCCTATAAGTAGGGCTCTTGGAGCTAGGTTAGGGTTCCTATGGGTAGGGCACTTGCAGGTAGGGTTAGGGTTCCTATGGGTAGGTTTTACTCCCCTAGGGTTAGAGTTTCTAACGGTAGCTCACTTGGAGCTAGGGTTAGCTTTTCTATGGGTAGGCCACTTGGAGCTAGGGTTAGGGTTCCTACGTGTATGGCTACCCACCCTAAGTTCATTGTTCCTAAGGGTAAGGCATTTCCAGCTAGGGTTAGGTCTCCTATGGGTAGGGCACCCCACCCTAGAGTTGGGGTTCCTATGGGTAAGGCACTTGGAGCTAGGGTTAGGGTTCCTATGCGTAGGGGACTTGGAGCTAGGGTTAGGGTTCCTTGGGTTAGGGCTACCTGCCCTAGGTTTAGGGTTCCTAAGGGTAAGGCACTTAGAGCCAGGGTTAGGGTTCCTATGGGTAGAGCTTCTTGCCCTAGGGTTACAGTTCCTAAGGGTAGGGCACTTGGAGGTAGGGTTAGGGTTCCCATGGGTAGGGCACTTGGAGCTAGGGTTAGGGTTCCTATGGGGAGGGCGCCCTTCCCTAGGGTTAGGTTTCCTAAGGGTAGGGCACTCAGAGCTACGTTTAGGGTTCCTATGGGTAGGGCACTTGGAGGTAGGGTTAGGGTTCCGATGGATAGGGTACCCCGCCCTAGGTTTAGGTTTCCTATGGGTAGGGCACTTGGAGCTAGGTTAACACACAGCTCAATTACTGTGAGCTCATGTACATGACTACATATGATGCAAGATGGAAGACAATGTCCAAGCTGTCCAAGAGGACTATCACACCCATTGGGGCAATTTAACCTTTTGTAATGCTGATCTAGTTACCTGAATATTCTGTCACTGTACTCAGAAAACTCATTTTAATAAGTAATTTAGAAGAAGCTGGATGGAGTACAGAGCCATTCCCTTAGGGTTTTCACTCTATCAGCCTCTGGCATGGTTTCCCTATTCCAGCAGCCCCACTAACTGGGTTTGCCTGCTCCATCTCCTCTGTTAGTTCATAGCCATATTTTATTTACACAAATCACTATTCCTGGGTCCCTGTCAGAGGAAGGCAGGGACAGCCCAGCAGAGCCTCAGGACTAATAGTAATAATCTCAGACACATGAGATAAGGAATGTCTGCTATGCAGGGTGCAAGCAAAGAAAGACCTGAGCAAACATCCACAAAATTAGTAATACTCATGGGCTTGAGCCCTGCTACACAGTACAGAAGGAGAGAATTTACCATGATCAAACAGGACTTCTTCGTGGAAATGGGTTTTCAAGAGTCCTCTTGCCTACAAAATGCAACATTTCTCTTTCAAGTTGAAATGCTTCCCCCCTGCAGTTCTCAGTTCATTTGGTGAAAAAGTCAACAATGCCTGAACCGTAGGATTCAGAGTAGCAGCAGTGTTAGTCTGTATCTGCAAAAAGAATAGGAGTACTTGTGGCACCTTAGAGACTAACAAATTAATTAAGCACTGTAAGAGCCTCTGGCACCCCTGGCCTCCAAAGAGAAAGATGGGTTTTTTTGTGCTGTGACTTCCTATTTGTTAATCAGTTGCCTTGCCTTCTAATTTTGCCAAGAATAAATCATTTAGATACTCCACAGACTGAAACTGTTTCAAAACTGCCAGCTATCTCCAAGATCTGAGCAATGCTTATCTCCTTGGAAAAGCCCTAATGAGACTCATTCATTACGTTTGCCAAACTGGACAGTCTCTATGCAAAAGAATAAATGGACACAAATCAGACATCAAGAATTATAACATTCAAAAACCAGTCAGAGAACACTTCAACCTCCCCGGTCACTCTATTACAGACCTCAAAGTTGCAATTATTCAATAAAAAAAAAAATTTCAGAAACAGACTCCAACAAGAAACTGGAGAACTGGAATTAATTTGCAAAATGGACACCATTGAATTAGGCTTGAATAAAGACTGGGAGTGGATGAGTCATTACACAAACTAAACTACTTCCCCATGCTAATTTCCCCCCTACTGTTACTCACACCTTCTTGTCAACTGTTTGAAAAGGGCCATCTTGATTATCACTACAAAAGGTTTTTTTCTCCTGCTGATAATAGCCCACCTTAATTGATTAGCAGGGCTGGTGCAATCACTAGGCAGACTAGGCAGCTACCTGGGGCGCCAAGATTTGGGGGCGCTGCTGCCAATCAAGACACTGGCTGCAGATCGCAGACTGTAGGGAGGGAAGACATATATGATAAGAACCACGCTCCCAATGAATTGCTCTCCTGCCTTTAGAAAGTCAGCTAAGTCCTTTGATTTGATTGCTGTGTTGATAGGTACATTTCCACAGTAATAGCTCCTTTGTCTTGTAGATGGCACAGCAGCCAGAAGGAGAGTGGAGCAGCTTGCCGTGGGAAGTGTAAGACCCCTGTCAATGCGGTGCAGCCAGGGCCGGTTTGCATGGCATGCTCGGAGAGCGGGCTGCAGGATTTGCAGACAGAGGCTCTGCTGCTCCCTGGGCAGAGAAGAGAGGGATGCTGCGGCTGGCAGCTCTGCGGGCTCTTTTGAATGGAGGGGTGGCTAAGCTGCTTTAAACCACCTTCCTGCACCCCAGCTTTCTACTCTCCCGACCCTGCTTTGGCATGAGGGCCACACACACTCTGCCTCACAGTCCTGCCTGCCCCACGCCCCCCTGCTAGAGCCAGAGCCCAGCATTCAACTCCCCAGCCTGGGCGCAGGACGGACTCGTGAAGGCAAAGCAGGCGACATGCTCCCATTGCCCTGTTGCAATTGCACCTGGCCCGCTGCTGCATGCCAGGGACTGGACAGGAGAGTGCCCATTTCACCTTGCGGCTCTTTGAATCCTACACCACCCCCTGGCCAAACCCAGATTGTGCCCTCTCCCCCTTCCACACCCAAACCCAGTCTGCTTCCCTTCCCTATCAAACCCAGTAACCCGGCCAAACTCAAACCATCACTGTCACTGACTGAACCCGGTCTGCTCCCCAGTCAAACCCAATCCTCCCAGTGACCATCCCTGGTCTGCTTCCCTTCCCCTCCCCAACCAAACCCGATCCTCCCGCTCCCAGTGACTGAATCCACTCTGCTCCCCTTGCACTCCCCAGCCAAACCCAATCCCCCACTGACCGAATCCAGTCTGCTTCCCTTCCCCACCAAACCCAATCCCCCAGTAGGACGGAGTATCCACCATTCTAATTTTATAAAAACAACAAGGAGTCTGGTGGCACTTAAAGACTAACAGATTTATTTAGGCATAAGCTTTCCTGGGTAAAAAACCCACTTCTTCAGATGCACGGAGTGAAAGTTACAGATGCAGGCATTATATAATGACACATGAAGAGAAGGGAGTACCTCACAAGTGAAGAACTAATGTTGACAGGGCCAATTCAATCAGGGTGCATGTAGTCATCTCCCAATAATTGATGAGGAGGAGTCAATTCCAGGAGAGGCAAAGCTGCTTCTGTAATGAGCCAGCCACTCCCAATCCCTATTCATGGTGTTAAATTTGCAAATTAATTTTAATTCTGCTGTTTCTCTTTGAAGCTGTTTCTGAAGTTTTTTTGTTCAAGAATAGTGACTTTTAAATCTGTTGTAGAATGACCAGGAAGATTGAAATGTTCACCTGCCGGCTTTTGTATGTTACCATTCCTGATATCCAATTTGTGTCCATTTATTCTTTTACGTAGGGACTGTCTGGTTTGGCCAATGTACCTGGCAGAGGGGCACTGCTGGCACATAACGGCATATATAACATTAGTAGACATGCAGGTGAATGAGCCCTTGATAGTGTAGCTGATGTGGTTGGGTCCTCTGATGGTGTCGCCAGAGTAGATCTGAGGACAGAGTAGGCAACGAGGTTTGCTACAGGGATTGGTTCCTGGGTTAGTGTTTCTCTGATGTGGTGTGTAGTTGCTGGTGGACTCCTTGTTGTTTTTGTGGATACAGACTAACACGGCTACCCCCTGATACTTGACACCATGCAAGGCTCTAATTTTATAAATTTTATTAACAATAATTGGATATTAGAAAGGTAGAATAAAATGTAGTAGATTTTGAAATGAAAGAATGAAGGAAGGAAATGACAGTGTATTGTGTACAATGTATGTGATTTATTTTAAGATCCATGCTATGTTGTGCAAAGTGAAAACAATAACAATGTCAACACTGTCAGGTTATTTATTTATTTTTATTAAATATGTAATCTAAATAATGAAATTAATAAAATTCCAAGCCAAATGTGTATTAATTATAATGAACAATGCCATATTATGCAGTATTCATTTTTGAAAGTTTATAATAAGCGATGCTCCGGGGGGAGGGGAGGAGGTGAAGGTGCGGAAGGTGGAAGTTTTGCCTAGGGCACAAAATATCCTTTGTGAAAGTAGAATTAATTATATTGTGAAAATAAGAATGGATTAAAGAAATGTTGTATGTACCTTTAAACAGAAATAAGATGTTGAAATACAGGTGCCAGGAAAAGAAACATTAGG
>NC_133775.1:96584993-96661562 GCF_003597395.2 Chelonoidis abingdonii
ATCTGTATAAATAAGATAGTTTGTGTCTTGTATGGTGCTCACATTATCTGGGTGTATTAGCAGAGCGCTGTGCTAATAAAACAGAGTGGTCTGACAAACTGTGAGTCCTGAGTCTAACTTTGACACCTTGCACCGGCCCTGTCGATTAGTCTTAGAGTTCATATGGCAACACCCATTTTTTTTCCATGTTCTCATTATATCTTCCTACTGTATTTTCCACTGCATGCATCCGATGAAGTGGGCTTTAGCCCACGAAAGCTTATGCTCAAAGAAATTTGTTAGTCTCTAAGGTGCACAAGTACTCCTCATTCTTTTTTGATACAGACTAACACAGCTACCACTCTGAAACCAGTCCCAATACTGTTTTTTTATGTATATTTATGCGAGGATAAGTAAATAGTATTTCCATCACTCTGAGTTCTCCTTACTCAGGCAAAACTCATCAACGCTGCTGAAAAAGGATCACTAAGAAAATGTCGTTTCCATTCATTTTAGATTAACAAAACAAGTTTGCTCATTGGTGGCCTATCACTAGCATTTTCCTCCAATGTGTTTATTATTTGCGTTATTGAAGAATCTCAGAGCCCCAGGCATGGACCAGCGCCCCATTGTGCTAGGCGTTGTGCAAACACAGAACAAAAAGATGGTCCCTGCCCCAAAGAGGTTACAATCTAAGTATAAGATGAGACCTGGGAATAGCAGATGGGGGAACAGAAGGAAATGATGAGACAGTATTGGTCAGCATGATAGGCAGTTGTATTAGCACCTACTAGACTAACCATTGTCAAGTGTTTTGTAGGAATCATGAGAAAGAGGAGTTGTGAGAAGGGACTTGCAGGGGGACAATGAGGTAGTTTTGCAGAAGTTTACAGGGAGTTCCTTTCAAGCATGACAAGCAGCATAGGAGAAAGCACGAAGGTGCTTGTTTGAAAATTTAACATGTCGATGATGGAAGCTGGCATGACTGGCCAAGCAGATGTGGCAGTCAACATCTCAATGGTGAATGTGAGATGATAAGTAGGGGATAGGCCATAAAGGGCCTTGAAAGTGAATACAAATGGCTTGTGTGTGATGCAGTAGGAGGAGGAGCAGCCAGTGGAGGAATGAAAGGATGCCCGGGTCAAAGCAAGAGGCTAAGAACATGGTCTTTGCAGCAGCATTCAGGATGGCTACAAGTGAGGCAAGACTGCATTTGTCAAGGCCAGAGGGAAGGAGAAGTAATCAAGGCACGAGATGACAAGAGCCTGAACAAGAGTTTTAGCTATGTGACTAGATAGGAAAGGCTGTATCATAGAGATGTCACACAGAAAGAATCAGCAAGATTTAGACACAGTCTAGTTGCAAGGACATAGAGAGAGTTCTGAGTCAAAGATGATACCCAGTAGGCAGGATGGTGTTACCTACAGTGATCAGGAATGGGTCGGGTGGAGAAAGATTAAGAATTCTGTTTTAGCTCATATATTGCAACAACCAATGCATGAACACCTGTCTGGGAAACATCATCCAGTTCTGATTCCTCCTTCCAACCATCTTGAACAATCTGATGAAAACATGTGATGCGTGTCTACTCCTTTCTTCTGAGCATATTTTTGTTTTATTCAGTTAGCTAGCACATTTGGTAGGCTGTGGAAGAGTTTACAAAGCTTATAAATAAGTATGGTTAGTTTGCAGAAAAGTAGAACCCTGGAAGGAAGGTGAAATGTACATTATGTGTTCTGTGACCCAGTCTGTAACAGCAAGAATTGGGCATTAAATATCAACATTTGAACCCAGAATGATTCCATGTTTCCAATGAGTAGATTTCAGATCCTCTTGCATGAGTTAGTTTTCTGCAGAATAGTTACTTGGCAGGCTTGAAGGTCACACATTTAACTGCATATCACCACTTAGTTGTTGCCAAGAACCCAGATAACAGAGGGTGAAGAAATCCAGTCTCAAAATAACAGACACTGAGTATTTGGGTCAGTATGTAACTCTAATAACCAATCATATTGTGTCCAGAAAACTAGCCCTCTGATTTGCACCTGGTGCTTTGCCCTGACTTTTTTCCTTCCCATTCCTCTTGGCTGATGAAGTTGGGGCAAGCTCCAACTCCCCAAACAGTCTGATTTTGAAAAAGTAAATGGCCCAAAGCCACAGATAGTTCTAGAAAGGGCCCAAATTTCAGCAGATCCTTTAAAAATCACACGTTCTCAAAGCCCAGGCGAGGGGAAATCTATGGACATGGGGAAAAGTGATATTATTGGATGATACTATAGGCTAGAATATGGCGTTTAGCCACAGCCCAGAGTAGGGGGAGATGTAGAGACTCAAGGCCCAAAGGAAGTCAGGGAGGGAATGTGCCTCCCTGCACAGGGGACAGTCAACCATCCCTTAGGTGTGGGTTGCTTCTTCCCTCTCGCTTTCAGGGCAATTTGTGCTTCCAGAAAATAGACAGGGAAAGAGTCCCTGAACAACAGGATCCCAGAACTGGGATTTTGTCTGACCCTAGACAGGTGTATCTGAAGGAAGAGACCCTTTACATCTTCTCTCCTGACTCCGAGCACCCATATTACAAGCAGTTTCATTGTATACACCCATCAGTAGTAATACTTTGCACTTCTATAACATGTGCAGTCAGAGGAGGTTACATTGCCTTGCAGACAGATGCACTCATTTACTCTCACAAACACACCTGCATGGGCAGATGTGGATTGAAAGAGACACACAAAACTTAAGGCAACCCCCTCTTGCATCACATCACCTGTATCCTCACCTGCTCCCCAGCCCAGGTGTTTCCAGCTTTTCATTCAGCCCATCAGTTATTTTCCCCTCCTGCTTAGGAGGGAAAAGATGAAAGGTAAAAGCAGAGCAGATGCTTTTGGAGCAAAAGTAATAGAGAACATACTGTTAAATAATTCTGCCTGATCCATCCCTTCCCTTGGGGTATTCATGTACAAATACTGGTAAATTTCCCCAACAAGCAAATCAGCAGATTTTGCTAGGAAATGCATAATAACCCTTTGGCAGGACTCCAAACCATCAACCATGGATAAGTGGTTGAGCAAACACACAATTTGCTATTTGCTGGAAGGGGGACGTTTGATCTCTGGAAGCAATGGACAACACACATCCAGTCTTTGTGAACTATGCAAGTCACCTTGGTTTCCCTACTCCGCTCATTTGGAAAGACTGCAAGTAGCAGATATTAGAATACTAATCCCTTTGGGTTCATGAATTATACTATGGAGGAGCATAAACACCCATACCACTCAATACTAGAGGGGGAGGCTATCGAAAGGGAGCACATGTGACTACCCCACATGTTTTCTCCGCCCAGCAAACCCCCCACCCCCAACACTGCACCTAGCCCGGGGCCACCACGCTCTCCTCACTCCACCAGAGTTACCTGTGGGGAGGGAGTGGCTGTATCCTTCTTTCACTACACCTCCTCTCCTGGCATGTTCAGCTCCTGTCCCTGGCAGGTAGGCCCAGGCAGGGAGCAGGAGGGAGCCACTTCTCATGCTGGCTGCAGCTGTCCACTCCAGGTCACTGCTCTGCCTGAGAGAGAGCCCGGCTGAAGAAGTGGCAGCACTGGCCTGGTCCCTGCCTGGGCCCAGCTGCCAAGGACAGGGGCTGAGTGAGCCAGAAATGTGCTGGGGGAAGAGGGGAAGCAGCCAGCATGAGAAGTGGCTCGATCTGCCCCCTCTGCTCCCCACCTGGCCCGGCAACCAGGGTGCAGTAGGAGAAGGACAGAGCCTCTCTCCCTAACCCCCAGCAGGCCAAACAGAAATCTGGGGAGGCACTTGACCCTGCATGCCTCCCCACGTGATGCTCATGCAGAGGAGGATGCGCTGTGCTTTGACTGAAATTTGACCAAAGACTAACAATGCATTAGCTTGCACTGGAAGAAACCCTTTATAATTTGATCCATAAGACAAAAAAAAAGTTCAGGGACCAAATCTCTGAAACTCCACTGACTAACTCCAGCAGATAATATGGTATTTGGAGAAGCAGTTGTTTTTCTTTCTTGCCTGGATATTTAATAGTCAAACAATAAAATGTATCACAGCTGCATGAAAATTGGGAGGATAATAGAACCATAGGGTTAAAAGAGACTGCAAGGGTCATCTAGTCTAATCCACTGCCAAGATGCATGGTTTGTTGTGTTTCAATCATCCAAGTGTAGACGTGCAGACTCACCCCTGCAGCACCTCCTGCTGGTTGTCCTTGGGAATTAGCTCTTCTTCCAGCCAGGAGTGCCTCTGCAGGCCAGTGATCCACCTATCCTCTGGCCCCTGTGGCCCTCCCTGAACCCAGTGCCCTTTTACATGGGGTGCTGCTCCCTGGCAGTAACCCCTCAGTCTTAGGGTCTCCCCTCCCCAGGGAACCCCCACCCACTATTCCCACCTCACCTCAGTATAAGACTACTGTCAGTCATCATCTAGCCCCATGTCCTGGGGTAGAGTGCAGTATCAGCCTACTCATCACTGGCAAGGAGGGTTTGGACCTGCTGCCTTGGCCTACCCCTGGGCTGCCCTTTACAACCACCAGTACCTCTTGGCCTTATATGAGGCTGCAGCCTGGGGCTTTCCAGGCTGGAGCTCCGCAGCTTCTCAGCCGGTCCCTAGCCCTACTCCACTCAGGTACTCTGTCTCTAGCTCCCCACAGCCAGGCCATTCTCCTTCTACAGGCAGAAAGAGACTTTTTGGGTTTCTGGCTGACAGCCTCTTATAGGAGCCAGCTGGGCCTGATTGGGACATGGCCCCAGCTGAGCCTACTTTCCCCAATCAGCCCAGGCTTCTTGTCCCAGCTGCAGCCCTCTCCTGGGCTGTTTTAAGCCCTTCAGGGCTGGAGCAGGGAACCACCCTGCTACACCAAGACAGATGGTTCTCTAGCCTCCTTTTGAAAACTTCAGTGAAGGAGCTTCCACAACTTCCCGAGGCAGTCTGTTCCATTGTCCCCCTGTTCTTACAGGTAAGAGGTTTTTCCTAAAATTTAATCTAAATTGGCTATGCTGTAGTTGGAACGCATTGCCTCTTGTCCTGTTCTCTGTGGCAAGAGAGAACAATTTGTCTCCATCTTTTATATGGCAGCTTATCAAGTATTCAAAGACTGCTATCATGTCCCGCCTTAATCACCTCTTTTCCAAACTAAACATACCGCGTTCCTTCAGCCTTTGCTCATATGGCTTGCCTTCCATCCCTTTGATCACCTCTGGACCCTTTCCAGTTTCTTTACATCCTGTCTATACAGTGGTGACAAAAACTGGTCATAGTGCTCCAGCTGAGGCCTAACCAGCACTGATTAGAGCAGTACTATCACCTCCGATGATTTGCATGCTATGCCTCTGTTAATGTAACCCAAAATTGCATTTGCTTTTTTTGCAACATCATTGCATTGCTGACTCATGTTGAGGTTGTGATCCACTGCAACTCCCAGATCCTTCTCAGCAGTGCTGTTACCAAGCCAATTATCCCCCATTCTGTATTTGTGCATTTGGTTTTTCTTCCCTAATTGTAGCATCTTACATTCATCTTGGTGAGTTTCATTTTGTTTCCTATAGCCCAGTTCTCCATTTATCAAGATCCTTTTGAATTGTAGCTCTATCCTCCAAAGTGTTTGCAGATGCCACCTGCCCCCGCCAGCTTTGTGTCATCTGCAATTTTACCGGTATGCTCTCTATTCTTACTTTCAGGTAATTAATAAAGACGTTAAGGAACACTGGACCCAGAACAAATCCCTGTGGAACCCCACTTGAGACCTCCTTCCAATGTGACATCATTCCATTCATACTACCCTTTATCTGTGGTTGTTTAATCAATTAGGTATCCACTTAATGGTAGCTCTACCAAGCCTGCATTTCTCCCGCATTACTTATGAGAATGTCATGTGAGACTGTATCAAAAGCCTTGCTAAAGGCCAGATATATTATGTCCACTGCATTCCCCTTAACCACCAAACCTGTTACCTTGTCAAAGAAGGAAATCGAGCTGGTTTGACATAGGCATGATTTGTTCTTAGTCAATCCATGCTGGCTGCTAGTGGTCATCCTTTCATTCTCCAGGTATTTGCAAATTGAATATTTTATACGTTGCTCTAGTAGCTTCCCAGGTATCATGATCAGGCTGACTAGTCTATAGTTCCCCAGCAACTCCTTTTTTCACCTTTTTAAACATGGGCACTATGTTAGCCCTTCTTCAGTCTTCCAGGACCATCCCTGTCACCAGGACTGTCCCTAGTGGGTTGCGGGGCCTGGGACAACCCCCACCTTTTGCCCTAGGTCCCGTCCCACCCCACCCCTTCCCCCAAAACCCCCACCCCACCCCTCCTCTCCTGACCCTGCTCAGCCTCTTTATGGCTTCTGCCCCCTTCCCAGAGTGAGGCTGGGGGGAGCCGACAGGGGTCACTGCTGCCACTTCCTGCCAGTGAGTGTGGGTCTGACCCCCAGTGCCAGGTGCCTCACTAACACCCCAGGCCAGCCTGTCTATGATAACGTCACCTAATCAACCGGTCACACATTATATTTTGTGTGGAGACTGAAGCAAAGTAGGCACAAAGCAGATCTGCCTTCATATCATCTCCCATTACCAGCTTACACTCTCCATTGAGCAGCAGACCCACACCCTCCCTGATCTTTCTTTTTTGTCTGACGTACTTGTAGAACCCCTTCTTGTCGGCTGTAACGTTTCTTGCCAGTTCTAACTCATTCCTTGCCTTAGCTTTCCTGATTTTTGTCCCTACATATTTGTGCCATTCCCATGTATACTTCCTTGGTGACATGCTCAAGGATGTATTAGAGGAGCAAGCTCACAGCCAACTCAGAATCACATTCACAGTATTTGTTCCTTCTTTAGCTAGAATTTTTCAGGGATGGTCCAGTTGTCTGTATCCCCAGGCTGAGCTTTCAGTAGTCACTGACGGGGACTGGAACTCACTCCCAGCCACCTGCGCAGCGTCAGTCTTGATACTTTTAGGTCACAATGCAAAAATCTACTTTTTTTAATCTTAGTTTCTACAACTGTTCATGCAGGTCAGATTCCCTTAAAATTGGTCTCCGGGTTCGAAACCTTGGTATGAGGCAGATTTGCTGAAGATGGAGGATAAAGTGTTTACACTCTCTGTTCAGGGGGATGATTGTACTTTTAACTGAATTTTGTAACTGGGACTCGGATACAACGCTGATTAAAGAAAGGAAAGACTTTGGAAGGCAGCTCTTTAAATGTAGTACAGAGCAGAAGCCTAAACAACCTATGGCAGCATGTATTTTAAATATTTTTAGAGAGACTCTAGCTCCTGTGGACCAACTTTAACATAAATCAAGGTTAATGTAAAGTGTTGAGTAAGGCCCTGATCCTGCAAGCAGTTATGCACATATGTGACTTTATTCATATGCATAGTCCCCTTCATTTCAATGCAACAACTCAGCACCTCAAAATCTCCTCAGGGTCAGGAGCTTAATTAGTGTATTGGTTCAATCATGTTGAGCATTATACTATCAATTTTCAGTGTGATGCATGGAATTTAGCCACATAATTTCTATGCATCCCATTCAGATTACTGGGACTGGCACCATATTAAATTGCATCTCTTTACCCCATTTTGACACTCCAGTACACTTCTGTCCACTCAATCTTTTATTCTAGTTACATGTTTAAAGTCCATGGCAGCTTTTAGTCATGCAGAGTGACCAGACAGTAAGTGTAGAAAATCGGGCTGGGGGGGGCAAGGGAGGAGGGAATAGGAGCCTATATAAGAAAGACACAAATCTTATTAAAACAGGACATCTGGTCACCCTATGTGCATCTAAGTCATGTGAATTTTGATCAGAGAGATTTTAAACCTTGGCAGGATTATCCTTTACCATGTTCACAATAGCCATCTGGAGAGTTAGTTTCCAGTCCACATTATTCCAAAAGCATCCTTTGTATGGGAGCGTGTCTAGTCTCTGGGTTTGAAATATCACAGAACAAAGCAAAATCTATTGTTTTAAACAGGTTGGCAACCCTGGATAATGCTTCCAGTGGGAATATGTTTTCAATTGCTGGATTGTTTACCTCAGCTTTTCAAAGTATTATATGATCATACTCTGCCAAAAGCTATTCCCTCTTCATTCTAAAAGTTCCATCTTTCCTATATCAGCCCTGATGTAGCTGGAAGCATGTGAGCATACCCATTAGGACCATTTCCCACTGGCCTGATTGCATCTTGGATGTGTTTGTCTTTGGCAACCCTTCAATAGCAAGTCTGAAATGAATGAGGCGGAAATCCATCAGCTACTCTGTCTGATGCAGCATGCCTGCATTTACTGATATGGATCAGTGTCCAGGATTGTCCCATGTTTCTATCTATTTGGTAACAAAATTGTCTTCATTTACAGGAAAGATAGCTGCCAGGACTGCTCAGATAGTGGTTGTGTTGAGCGAGGTGTGTTCCCTGTTATTGCAATAAGGCAGTTGGCACCAACTCTTCAAGTTGCCATTTTCCCCCCTAGCACTGATGCCCAGTAACCAGGAGCAAGTAGGCAAGCGATTTGGGGGACACTATTAATTTTCAAGCATTCAGAAATGTGCTAGGCACCTCACAAAGTAAATAAAGACATGGTCTCTGCTTATAACCTCCGGAAAGGTTTGGAATAAGGGAACTCTTAAAGCGTCCACACAGGCTTATTTAAATGGAATCATTCTTTTGGAGTTCTGTCCACTGATCTGAGTGGTGTTAAAGCATCTTTATCACCCTAATCAGATAAGCTATACAATATAATAGTCAACAACTCTCAGAAATTAGAGACACCAACACTATTTCTAATAACCTGCACTTTGGTAACGTACAGAATGCTGTACAACCAGTGCTGTAGTGCAAGCCAGTAATTCAATCAAGCAGTTCTGGAGACATCACAAGCCATTAGAAAACAATATTAATGTCATTGTACAACATAGTATTACAGAATGGCTACTTATATCTCTTGGGAGACAAGCTCAATAGCCACATGGTGGTGATCTGATTTATTTGGCAGGCCACTGTCCTGCTGCAAATGTGACACACAGACCCCTAAAATGCACCCCATGATATCCTTTTCCCTGTAACTACAGGGTATGAGGTGAAAGCTGATCAATGGTAGGTTTTCATTCCTTATAAACACCAGGGCAAGAAAGACAAAGAGCACTAGGAGCTGATGTATTACACTTGTTTTTATGTACATTTTTACAATACTCAGTCGTTCTAAAATACTTTTCCTCCACAGAACTCACCGTGCTATGCCAAGGCAGGTAATTAGTATTAGCACCATTTTATTGATGGGGAAACTGCAGCACAGAGAGATTAAATGATCTGCTCAGGCTCATGGGTGAGTTGGTGGGTGCACCTAGGAGAAGAACCCAACCTTCTGGCTTCCACTCCAGTGGCTCGGTTTGAATGCAGTCCTGGGTGTTCCAAAGGCTTGACACCCCTGGTATATAGAATACGTCCATGTGGGATACGTTGGATCAGGAATACTGGGTGATTCTTGCTTGATTAAAGAGAAGGGGTGAAATCCTGGCCTACTGAAGTCAATGCAAGTTTTGCCATTGACTTCAATGGAACCAGGATTTCATCCTAGATATTTTTAGGAAGACAAAGGCTATATAACCCAACATACTTGTCTTTCTTGGGTTACTCCTTATTTTTCTCCTCCTCCATATGTAAGTCCACAGATGTCATTTCTTTATCCCATTTAAACTAGTCCTAAACCTCCATGCCTCAGTTTCCACATCTGTAAAATGGGGATATTATTACTTATTCACAGCAACCAAACATGTCTTTTCAAGAGGAATCCAATTTGGATCTTTCCTTTACAATTGTGGAAAGACTGAGTCTTGTATTTGTAAAACGAGGTAGTTGCTCCAACTCCCAAGGAATGCCTGAAGCGCTGCTCTTCAAATTTCAAGGTGTCTCATAAACGAAAGGCCAAATAATACTGAGATTAACATTCAGTTGGAGCCAATTATTTTCTTCCTCTTGCCTTTCTTGTGAACAAATAGAAATAATTGGGTTTAATTGCTTTTTGGCTCTTGCTGGGAGTCTTTTTTTTACTTTTGTGAGGGTGTTTCCGAGCATTGGCTTAGGATGCTGTTCCTGAAGGGCATGGCAAGAGGTTCCTCTCTTTGTCTCCTGATGTAGGAAGGGCAGTGCTGTAACAAGGGCGAAGTGAGTGAGGCACTTGCCTCAGGCAAACAAAGCTGAGAGGCGCAGAAAGTGGTGGGGAAAAAAAAAGACGCTGGCTGGCACAGAGATATTTATAACCCAGGTGATTTTTCTCTCCCCTCCCCACCCCACCTGCTGCTCCCCTGTGCCTCCCCACAGAGGCGGCAGGGAAAGGGCTCGGGGGAGTCCTCCTCTCTGGCCCCTGTCCTGGAGCAGCCTGCCTGCAACCCAAACTCATCCCCAGCCCTGCCCCACCCCTGAGCCCACACCCCCAGTCAGAGCTTTCACCCCCCTCACTGCACCCTCTGCCTGAGCTCTGAGCCCCTCCAGCACCCCAAACACCGTATCCCCAGTCCCAGCCAGAGCCCTCACTCCCACAGTCTCACACCCAGCCCTGAGCCCCTCCCATTTCCAGCCCCAGACAGAGCCCTTACCCCTACTCTCTACCTGAGCCCCTCCCACACTCCAAACCCCTCATCTGCAGCCACAACCCACAGCCCTCACCCCTGTACCCCATCCCTCTGCACTCTTCCCATCCCCAAACTCCCTCCGAGAGCCTGCACCACAATCCCCTGCCCCAGCCTAAGGCCTGCATCCCAGACCTCCTCCCTCAACCAAACTCCCTCCCAGAGCCTTGGGCGAGTGGGGGGGGGCATGGAGTTTGGGTGGGGGCAGATTCTGGGCACCACCAAAATTTATACAAATCTGCCACCATTGATCCTGCCCTGCAAGCCTAAACTCCAGCATTCTCAGGACATATCCAGCATCTCTGTCCTTTCTTAACCTGTGAGTCCCTCTCTGGATTGGAACTGGACTGGAACCAAAGACAATCTTTGAAGCAACATTACTAGCCCAAGCAGTCAAATCATGAGTTGACCCCCCCAAAATCACAGGCTCTACCGCCGCCATTTCATCCATTCTTCAGCGGCAATTCGGCGGCAGGCCCTTCCCTCCAAGAGGTACTGAGGCACCCTCCATCGAATTGCTGCCTGAGGGAGGGCACAATTTTATATTCTTGCCTCCGGTGCAAAAATACCTAGTTACGGTTCTGAGGAAGGGTGCATTCAGCCACTGTGCTTTTTAATGAGGGACTACAACCACATGAATCTGCTACCATTCCTTCTCCTAATACAGAGACCATCCCCATGGTCTCTGAGCACCTCCCAGAACTATAAAGTGAACACGGGATTTAGTTTTGTCTGTTTTCTTCAGTCAGTGAGGGCTGGACTGTGTGTCTTTTTAAGTAGGTTTATACTGACTTTAGGAATTTTTGTGTTTGGGTCTCAGTCACCCAACTAGTATCACCCTTCTCCTTTCTGTCAATCAAATGAGGCCCTGCCTACATTCATCCTTAACCCCTCCCTTAACCTGCCACCAAGTGTTGGGAGACATCTCCCCCGCAGGTTAGAAGTCTCATGATCTACAGCCAGTCTCATTTTAGACATAGTAACTTGTCCATACCAGGTCTTTGCTGCCTGCAGACTCAGTTCCCAATGTAACCTTCCTCTCCCTGTTGACTCCATATGGGATGTATCTTTTTTCGTACGTGAAGTTATTAAATGTACGGTTACAGTGGCGCAGTCTGGCTAGGATCCACCAAACCAGGTCAATTAAGCTTTGGATCAGAACGCCATGCTTTTGAAATTTGATATTGAAAGTTTGAAAGGTTAAAGATTAGTGACCATGACCTAGAAGGCATCAGCAGAAGCTATGAAACTGCAGAGAGCCTGTTTTGAACATGAATAGAAAATGGCTAAAATAAAGAAAGCTGCTGCTGAAAGAGAGAGAGAAGCCCATGCAAGGCACATGGAATGGCTGGCCGCTGAGGAGAGGGTTATCAGACTTAAGCTCCAGATCGAAAAAGCAAGGGAAGAACAGCAGAAACTGAATTATCCTAAAAGTTCAGTTTATAAACAATGTTAATATGTTGTTTGACTCATAGACTTTAAGGTCAGAAGGGACCAATATGATCATCTAGTCTGACCTCCTGCACAAAGTAGGCCACAGAACCCTACCCATCCACTTCTATAACAAACTCCTAACCTATGTCTGAGTTATTGAAGTTTTCAGATTGTGGTTTGAAGACCTCAAGCTGCAGAGAATCCACCAGCAAGTGACCCATGCCCCATGCTGCAGAGGAAGGCGAAAAACCTTGAGGCCCTCTGCCAATCTGCCCCGGCTGAAAATTCCTTCCTGACCCCAAATATGGTGATCAGCTAAACCCTGAGCATGTGGTCAAGACTCACCAGCCAGCACCCAGGAAAGAATTCTATGTAGTAACTCAGATCCCATCCCATATAACATCCCATCACAGACCACTGGGCATACTTACTCGCTGATAATCAAAGATCAATTGCCAAAATTAAGCTATCCCATCATACCATACCATCCATAAACTTATCAAGCTTAGTCTTAAAGCCAGATATGTCTTTTGCCCCCACTACTCCTCTTGGAAGGCTGTTCCAGAACTTCACTCCTTTAATGGTTAGAAACCTTCGTCTAATTTCAAGTCTAAACTTCCTAGTGTCCAGTTTATACCCATTTGTTTTATGTCTACATTGGTACTAAGCTTAAATAATTCCTCTCCCTCCCTAATATTAATCCCTCTGATATATTTATAAAAAGCAAGCAAATTCCCCCCTCAACCTTCTTTTGGTTAAGCTAAACAAGCCAAGCTCTTTGTCTCCTTTCGTAAGGCAGGTTTTCCATTCCTCGGATCATCCTAGTAGCCCTTCTCTGAACCTGTTCCAGTTTGAATTCATCCTTCTTAAACATGGGAGACTCTAAGCAGTTGTCAGACAAACAGCTATTTTCCACCTTCTGTGTTTCTGAATGTCTGTCTAGTATCTCAGAAGTGAATGTGGAATTAGATAAAGTACACAGAGAACTCATGGGTGAGGAAATTTTTTTTACTAGAGCAGATTAACTGTTAATCAGCCCTAACTGAGGTAGGAGAGGGTACAGTCTTGGCAAGTGATGCTAACAGGCTTCTTCTGTCTGCTTTGCAGACAGAAAAGAGCTGGAGAAACATTCCCCTTTAACAAACAGCTTGGGATATCCTTTCCTTTGTCCCAGCACACATGGCTATTCACTGACAATTGCTTGGAGATTGGGGTAGCTCTCTCCATGGCAAGTCATTCCCCCTAACAGACACAGGAACACTTCCTTCACTGTCACAATTCTCCACACTGGTAACAGGTAAGGTATAGGGATACTCATGTTGCACTAACCTTGGCAACAATCCAGTTAGTGTCATGCCTAGACTCCAGAGACAAGACAATTCTGGTGCTTTTATTTTGCCTGTTGTTAGTGTGTTGCTGGGTTAAGATATGACAACCTTGTCTGATCAAGGTGATATCATAGCCAGGGCACAAGAAAAGCACAAAGGTAATTTGACTGTTACCCACTGACAGTGTGGAAACTTGTAACAAAGAAGAGAGAGCTTATAATCTTTTGACTATGAAGTGTAGCAGTTTATCTGAAAGGGAGTTGTGTGAAAAGCCTCCTGATAGGCCAGAGGTGATTCTGGATGTAAGCAAAACTCAGAAGAAGTTTGGTGATTTGTCTGTTGTGCCAAAGTTGGTTCTGGGCATAAGTAAAGTTCATAAAAAATCTGTTGCAGTGCAGGATATTGTAGAAGGAAAGGTATTTCTTGGTGAAGTGTTGAAAATCTGGGAGAGGGAAGTGTTTCCATTGACTCTTAATAGGCCATTGTTGATAGCAAACAGTCTCTCTTCTGAGGAAATTATGTTGGTGCCTAGTGGCCAAAGTCTTTCAAATGAAAATGAATCCACTGAATTTGCCTTGAAAAAATCCATTGTGGATAGCTTTGAGATTTCAGATGGAATAAAAATTGTTAGGGAGTTTAAACAGCCCTATAAGCTTGACCAGCTTGTTGAGGAGACAATGTCGTTGGGACAGGACTGTCTCCATGTTGATTCTTTGAGTAAACAGTCTGTATCTCAGGTTCAGAGGGAAGACTGGGCAGCTGAATCTGCAGAGCAAGGACAGTTGCGCAGTTAATCTCTAGAATACAGGGGAGAGCAGATAAACTCATCTCTAGATACGTTAGATATGTCTTGTAGTCTCTTAGTGGACTTAACTTCTGACTCCATGTGGAAGCAGAGGTTGGTAATCGAAGGACAGAAGAACCTTGAGTCTAACATGCTAGTGAAAATGAATGGTATCTCTTTAAGACAGAAAAGAATCCTGTGGCACCTTACAGACTAACAGACGTTTTGGAGCATGAACTTTCGTGGGTGAATACCCACTTTGTCGGATACATGCGTCTGATGAAGTGGGTATTCACCCACGAAAACTCATGCTCCAAAACGTCTGTTAGTTTGTAAGGTGCCACAAGATTCTTTGCTGCTTTTACAGATCCAGACTAACACGGCTACCCCTCTGATCTTTAAGACAGAGTCCAGCCTTGGAACTGGTAACCATGAACGATCTGAAAACTAGTAAACAAGCTAGAGTCTGTGCTGATGCAAATTACCTGACTGATGTGGGCAGAAAGATTTGCCTGTAGCTGTTAGCAAAAAGGTCACACCCAGCCAGACAATGGATTCTATCATGCAAAAGAGCTCAGATTTTGACCCTCTGGAACAGGGCCTTCCAAATACAAAGCCTGTTTTCTCTTCAATGTCCAGTTCATTAGCATGCAACTTCTATTAACATTAATAAGGGGTGGCCCTTGTAAATTCCTCACATATCTCCCATCATCTTACAGTGGCTACTCCAGAAAGCTTACAGCTGCATTGGTGCCTTAAGCTCTCCAGTGTAGGCATGCCCCTAGGTCTCAAAGTCCTAACAGATATCAGAGAACACCACAAGGGTTAGGACACCAAAAATTGTATTTGTTAGGAGCTACACCTGAGTCATACATCATAAAATCAACTGATCAGCACTGCGGTGTTGGGGGTGTTGAGGACTGTGTTAGAATCGCAAGCTATCACTTTAAGAATGGGGAACACTTCCTTGTCCTCCTTGCAGGCTAAGGGTCTCTGCAGCAAAGCATGTAACTAGCCGCAGTTAATTTGCAAAGTGACTCCTAAAGTAAGGTGGGGTGAGATGTGCCTCTTTATTTTAGGGAGCAGCCTGCTTAGTCTCTCTCTCAGATTTGTGGTTCTTGTATGTTATCATTCTGAATTCTAAGAAATAAATTAGTGTAGTCTTCCAGCAAGAATATTTGTTTCTAATCTCACTTCTGTTTGTATACCATGAAACATAAGTTATAGAGGAGACCCTCGGCAGCTGTGTTTGGCTGCAAAAACATTCACAAATATAGGACCAAATCCTCAGATGTTGCAAATCAGCAAGCTCCGTGGACTTCAATTTACGCCAGCCAATTGTCCGGTCATAAATAAAATCTATAGCTACTGAAATATTGGAAAAAGAACAAACCATTCCTTCCATCTCAGAAAGAAGGGCTGGTGACATAAATATATAGAACCTTGTTCAGACTGCAGTCCATTGAGTTAATGAACCTCTGATGGGCTTAGCATCTAGCAAAATCACATGGGCATTGATATCAAACAATCATTTGTCTTATCACAATGGATAAAGAAAAGGATAATCTACAACAATAAGTGATAGATAGATAGGATGATGCTATACTAAGGGAAGCAGCATCTAGTTAAGGGATCTAATAAAGAGCTAGTTAAGACTGGAGCTGTTTATCTTAGAAAAGAGACTCGGGGGAGATAGGATAGAGGTCTATAAAATCATGAATGGTATGGAGAAAGTGAATCAGTGTTATTTACCTCTTCACATAACACAAGAACCAGGGATCACCCAATTAAATTAATAGACAGTAGGTTTAAAACACACATTGGGAGGTACCTGTTCACACAATGCACAGTCAGCCTGTGGAACTCATTGCCAAGGGATGTTATGAAGATCAGAAATATAACTGGGTTCAAAAGAGAATTAGATAAGTTCACTGACGGTATGGCTACATTAGACATTTCAAAGCGCTGCCCCGGGAGCGCTGCCGCGGCAGCGCTTTGAAGTGTGAGTGTAGTCAGAGCCGCAGCGCTGGGAGAGAGCTCTCCCAGCGCTGCTTGTAAACCACATCCCTTATGGGTGTAGCATGCAGTGCTGGGAGCCGCGTTCCCAGCGCTGCCGCCCTGATTACACTGACACTTTACAGCGCTGCATCTTGCAGCGCTCAGGGGGGTGTTTTTTCACACCCCTGAGCGCGAAAGTTGCAGGGCTGTAAAGTGCCAGTGTAGCCAAGCCCTGAGGATAGGTCTATCAATTGCTGTTAGCCAAGATGGTCAGGGACACAACCTCCATGCTCTGGATGTTCTTAACTTTGACTGCCAGAAGCTGGGATTGGATGACAGGGGGTGGATCACTTGATAAATTTCCTCGTTCTGTTCACTCCCTCTAAAGCATTTGGCACTGCTCACTGCCAGAAGACAGGATACTGAACTAGATGGATCATTGGTTTGATACAGTTTGGCCATTCTTATATGATATTACTTGTAAATGCTCTAGTCTTTACCTCTAGAGATCTGTGACACAAACAGAAATAAGGTGTCTGGTGTCTCTGACCCACCCCTAGCAAATCACAAATCCTTACGAATTCCTCATGATGATCAGCCTCTCCTAAGCAAAGGCACAGCCCTGAAATAGCAGGGAGATTGTACAGTCTGTCAGCAATGAGGTGCACTGGCAGACACTTCTTGTGGATGCTTCTGGAGTGGCTGCCTGAGCTAGGACAGACTCTAACCAGCATAGACTGTCACACTAATTCATAAAGTGTGCTGCAACTTGCACTAAATTCATATTAAATTTCACCATTTTTACTGTAGCCATTTTGATCAGTAAAAAGATATATTTTTTTCCATTAACCAAAATGGAAAGAAGCAAAAAGACAGTGCCCCTGCCACCAAAAAGACAGCCTCTGAACATGTCAAAATCCTACAATTCAGGTGTGATCCCCAATACGTGGTTGTACTTTATTGTCCAGTTTATTCATAGTAACAGAACTGAGTCAGCTCTGTTCTGGGAACCTTCCTCAGAGCTCCGGAGAGGTGCACCGTGTTAATGACCGCATCATTGGCAGACTTAAGTGTTTGAATAACAAGAGAATGTGCTTGGATATATCTTTTGTATGGCAAATCTTTCAGATGTCATCTCCTTGTCACCCTAACACTTGCTACTGTCCAATCCTTTCATAGACCCACTAGGCATTGTCCTTGGGCTAATTGCATGTTAGAAATTCACAGCACTTCAGGTTGTTTCTCAGGGTAAATAAAATACACCTCAAAGAGCTAAGCAGATTCTGTTTTGAAACTATTTTCAGAATACAAACCAGTTGCCAATTCGCTTTTTGTATTGTGGTTCCAGGATGTCCACAGGTGTTCTGAGACCATCACAAACCTCACCACCTTCTGCTCCAGGGCAAGGGGCCCTTCTGTGACCTGCCTGTTCTAATATGATCACAGAGTGGTGTGTACATTTAATAAAAAACACCCAAGCAACACAAAATATTCCACTCTCCACACAGTTTTCCCAGGGGAGTGGCTGTGTGGGAGGGAGAAGGAGAGCGAGAAAAGAGAAGATATGACAAACATTCACTTCACTACATGCACTACTGGACGTTCCTCAGATATTATGATAATGAGGGTGTGTTATAAGCATAAGTCCCAATTCTGAACCTTAGTGTCCAAAATGTGGGTGCCTAGCATAAATTCCTCTAAGCTTAATTACCAGCCTCGATCTGATAGCACTGCCACCAGCCAGATTCCAGTGTCTGGCGCACTCTGGTCTCCCCAAAACCTTCCCTGGGGGACCCCAAGACTCAGATGCCCTGAGTCTACAACAAAGGGAAAAACTTCCCTTGTCTCTCTTTATTCCTCCAGGCTTCCCTCCTGGATGGCCGGACGATCACCCTATATTTCAATCCTTGAAATGCAAAACAGAGAGATCAAGTTTCTTTCACCCTCCATACAGTCCCTGCAAAGGTAAGCTTTGCAACTCTGACCAAAAGAGATTTTCCCTTCCCACTGTTTCCTCTCCCACATTCCCTGGTGAGTTCTAACTAGGAAAAAATCCAACAGGTTTAAAAGAAGACTAATTATAAAAGAAAGAAAGACATAAAAATGATCTCTGTATCAAGTTGAAAATATGGTATTTGGCTTTAAAGAAAAATGAATAAACAGCCTTATCCAAAAAGAAATACAATCTAAAACATCTCAGCACTAACCGTGTAAATACAAAAACAATATAAAACTATTGTCTTTACCTTTGTACTTACGCTTGGGAACAGAAGATTTAGAAAGCTTGGAGAAGACGTTCACTCTCAGAGCGAGAGAGCAACAGAAGAGAGAAAGCAAGACCGAGATAAGTCCTCCCTTGAGATTTGAAAAATCTTGTTTTCCTGATGGTCCTCTGGTCAGGTGTTTGTTCCCTTGCAGGTGAAATAGGCATTAACTTAGTTATCTGTTTATGACAAGGGTGGAACAGATATGAGAAATATATACAATAGAATCATGCTCTTTAAGAATATTAGTAGATTAGGGAGGGTCTATTTGCACTTCCTTGGAATTGTTATTTTGTGTTGCTTTCCTGTCTCTGGCGTTCCCAAGCTTTGGTGCCTTGTTCTCTGATCAGCCGCAGCTATCCTTTCAGTAACCTTTCCCCAGCATTAGCTTTTCTGCCTTTAACATAATAGAAGCATTTCCCAACTAAGGCTCTGGAAAAATGCATTTAAAAATATTTTAAATGTCATTAAGATACTAATATCTCTTTCAACTCAGACAACTAAACACAATCAGAGGGAAGGGAGATTAAAAAGAAGGGTGTGAGGAGAAGAAACAAGGAGAGGAAAGGTATAAATAGCACAGCCCAGTGCTGATGTAGGTAGAAAGGCACCTATAATGCGAAGCATCTGCGTGTGTTAGACTCAGGGCTTGCTACCTGGACACTTTATCAGCGCTAGCAACTTTTCGCGCTCAGGGGTGTGAAAAAACACCCCCCTGAGCGCTGCAAGATGCAGCACTGTAAAGTGTCAGTGTAATCAGGGCAGCAGTGCTGGGAACGCGGCTCCCAGCGCTGCACGCTACACCCATAAGGGATGTGGTTTACAAGCAGCACTGGGAGAGCTCTCTCCCAGCGCTGCGGCTCTGACTACACTCACACTTCAAAGCGCTGCCGCGGCAGCACTCCCGCAGCGCTCCCGGGGCAGCGCTTTGAAATGTCTAATGTAGCCATACCCTCAAAGTGCTGAGCTATGAATAGTGACTGAGGCCATGTCACTTCCCCACCCCTTTTTCTAGAACAATTATCTGAAAAATCAGATCTTGCCCAGATACACAAAATATTCTTCTGCTTGCCTGAGTGTATGGAATAATCTTGTCCCTTATGTTCAGTATATAATATACACCATAAAGAAATGGCCGTTCTAGGCTATTCATTGCCGCATTCCAACACGTGCACGTGCCACTCAAACTACACTCAGTGCGATTCCTGTGTCATCTAATCCCTCCTTAATTTGGGCCTATCCCTGCAAACACCCTTAACTCCCACTGACTTCACTGGGAGGGGGCACTCAGGACCTTCCATGAGGCACTTAGCATATCATAGGAGACTGAGTCCTACACAGCTCCCTCTGCAGCATCTCTCCAGTCAAAAACAGGATCTATCCTGTGAGGAAAACCTACATATTATCATTGCACACAGAGAATGTCATAGAGCTGCTGGTATATTGCAACCACTAAACATAGCATGTCTCTCTCCCTCCTCTGCCACAGGAAAGGGAATAGTGGTGATATTTAGGTGTAGTAAAGCCAGGGAGCCACCAGGTGGCCACCATTCCCAGTTGGAGATGTGGGAGTATCAGTAGAAAGGTGTGATAGAACAAAGGAGCGGGTTTGACAGGCTAACAAGCCTGTTCTCTCAGCAGCCCATGGTCATGTAACAACGTTCCTTTTGTTTTATTACAAATCAACTGGCAAGGTTTGAGATCCCAGATCCTGGCTTACACCAAAGAGATGGATCCTGTCCAAACTGCATCTCATCCTTTGTCCTATTCTGATGTGATTAGATCACAGGACGCCGGGATCTACCTGAGCCTAGAGGAAGCTTGTGCAAATTAATTCAGGAACAGGATGCTCTGGGTCTGCCTCCCTAGCTCCCTGTTGCCAGACACAAACACTCCATCACAGGATTCAGTTCACCTCCTCGTTCTTTTCTATAGTAGTGTTCAGCACTGACACTAACCTCACACACAACGTTGTTGTGGCAAATCCTTCTCTCAGGGGCCTGATTCGGCAGTGACGTCAATGGGAGTTTTGGCAGAGGAAAGCACGCAGGGTTGGACTGTTGTTGAATGATACGTTTAGACAGGAAGAAAAATTAACATGCTGGGGACACAGAATTTGCCCTCGGCTGTTCAGCTTCTCTGAAATGTATCTGTACAGGAGTGCATCTGCCTTTTGAATATGCTGCCACAGCAGAGCTGCAGCCTTCTTCTCTGCTTCCCTGGCAGTTGATTTCATAGAGGGGAAGGAGTTGCCTGGACATGCACGTTTAGGGTGAAATCTCTTTATTCATAGCAGCTACTCAGAGGGAGCAAAGGATGCTGCAACACGCAGCAGGGTAGCTCCAAGTAGGCACAGGGATGGAGCTGGGTTCACTTTCACTTTATTACTGCCCCCTAAAGGTAGAACATGTGCCCATTACTAGCCCGTACTGCTGACTGCAATATACAGTCAGGTGAAAGGGGACTGTGAGCCCCCCTGACCCCTCCAAGCCAGCAGACTGACCCAGCTAGAGTGGTGGCACATGCTACCCCAGTCCCTTAGAAGAGTATAGAGGAGAGTGCTAGAGAAGGATATTGCCCTGTTGCTGCATGGGAGATCAGGAAGGTGGAAGTCCTTGTGTCCCATTCCCGTCCCAGCGCACATGTGCCACAAAACAACACTTAGCCCTTAATTCCTGATCAGAATCATCAGTATACACCAGCCTATTTGGACAAATGCTATGCGAAAGCTGAAAGAAATGGAGCAGGAAAAAATCCTACATTTGAATAATCAGTAAAGAAAAAGTATAAAATGGGCACGGAAAAGAGAAGTAGCTAGTCACTCCAGAACTGGGGGAATTACTCACGAAAAAGGAGGCATATAGAGAACGTACATCTGAGGCAGAGACAAAGGAATTGTCATTTGCTCCCTTTGCCCATCAGATGGCACACTTGGCCCACTAGTTCTTCAGCTGAAGTCTCTCAGGAAGGAATTCATTAAGCAGGGCCACTGAGTTAAGAGCTGAGCGAAATGACCCTTAAGCATTCATTTCTGGGAGACACACAAGAGCTCAGCAGTGCACAAGTCCCATATGGTGTTCTTGGGGCTGCATTCTGATTTTGTGAAATACTCAAAGCTCACACCCACTTAAACTGAGCCAGAGATTTGATGTATTCATGAACACCAGCTCGTGCTCCCCACAGCTGGAATGCAAATCAAGTTTGTTTAACCACTGGGGAACCAGTGATCCATTCTCCCATCAGCTAGATTCACTTCCGACTCCCCACTGCAATGAGCTACATGAGGCCTCGTTTTACTGTCAGTGGCCATGATTCACCATGGCCTTGTACAGTTGTCATCAACTTTAAGGCCAGAAGGGCCCTGCCAATCAAGCTCCTCCTCCTTCCCCAGGGCCTCCTGTCTGCTGGCAGGCCCCGCCAATCAGCTCCCCCCTTCCCTAGCATCTCCCACCCACCAGTGATCAGCTGTTCAGCAGCATGCAGGAGGCACTGGGGGAGGGGGAGCAGCTGGAGCAGGAGGAGGCAGAATGAGGGTGGGGCACGCTTGGGGGAGTGGGTGCAATGGGGCAGGAAGAGGCGGGGACAGAGCCTGGGGCAAAGCGGGAGTCGAGCACCCCTGAGGAAACCAGAAAGTTGGCATCTCTGCTCAGGCAGCTCACTAATAATCACATTTTCAGAAGTCTCCGTTAACTCATTGATTGGGTGGGGCAACTGAGACACCCACCCTTGCGAGCACCCACTGCTCCACTTAAACTAAGATAATAGGGAGTGGCGGATGCTCAGCACTTCTGAAAATCAGGCCCCATGTGACTGAAGTTAGCATCCAATCACGGTAGCACCCAAAATGGGGAGGTGCTCTGGGCTTGCAGGAGAGAGAAAAGACAGTCTTTCACTGGGCAGTGTGTGTGAGAGGAAGGGCTTCTCTATTTGCTCATCCCTGCTGTGCTGGAGTGAGCACTTAGGAGTTGGCATTCCAGGGTTTCCACCTCATTCACTGCCCTGTAGTTGTATTTGGCTACTTATTTTTCAAAGGAGAGTTAAATTTAGCTACTTAAGTGACTAACAAGTGCCCAGTTCCACAGTAGCCTGTCAGACCAGGGCCCTCACCTGAAATAGTTTTGTGAACAAAAATAAAAAGAGAATACAACTTGTGAGTTTGTACCTTTCTTCCATCATGCACTAAAAATGATACATACTTTCCTGACCCTTCACTATCAGCCTGGAGTTTAGAACTTGTCACTAGCTGGCCATGGAGAGCAACTGCAGCTGCTTAAATCTGCGCTAGAGATGTTTTCTTGAATAACTATTAGGAGAGAAAAGAGGGGAAATGCCCCTGTAGACTTTTAGTTTCATCTGGGACAACATTCTTCCCACACTCTCCAGTTTGTCCTTTAGTAAAAATCAGAACCAGCCTGATCTTACTATGATGATTTGTTTGTCTTTCAATAGTGCCTAGGAACCCAAGTCATGCTCAGCACTCCATTGTGCTAGGCCAGGGGTGGCCAACCTGTGGCTCTGGAGCCACATGTGGTTCCTTGTATAGGCACCACCTCCGGGGCTGGAGCTACAGGCACCAACTTTCCAGTGTGCCACGGGGTTCTCATTGCTCAACCCCTGGCTCTGCCACAGGCCCTGCCCCCACTCTACCCCTTCCCACCCCTCCCCGAGCATATAGTGCCCTCACTCCTCCCCCCAGAGCTTCTGGCACACCACAGAACAGCTGGTCAGCAGGTGTGGGGAGGGAGAGGGAGGCACCGAATGGCGGGGCTGCCGGTAGACAAGAGGCCCTGGGGGCGGGAGGGGAGATGATGAGGGGGCTGCTGACGTATTACTGTGGCTCTTTGGCAATATACATTGGTAAATTCTGGCTCCTTCTCAGGCTCAGGTTGACCACCCCTGTGCTAGGTACCATACAAACACAAGAAAAAGGAGTCCCTACTCCACAGAGCTTTTGGACCAACCTGAAGGAAATTTTATGAGACTTAACAAAATTTGCCCAATCATTTCTTAATACATAAATAAGAATCTGTGTACTTCTATGTCTAAACTTCCAGACTCCAGAAGTTTACATTAAACATGCATCTTGAACTAAATCCAGAACTAAGCACCCAGTCTGAGGTCTTGAGTTTCTGGTTAGTAGTGAGTTAAATGTCATGCACCATAGTCTAGGCACTGCAACCCAGTGGTCAGAACAGGCAGCAGAACTAGCAATCAGAACAGAACTGGAAGAAAAACTGGAGTCCTGGTCAGGGGACAAGCCAGTGCTTGGAGCCAGAAGCCAGAACAGATCCGGAGTTGTGGTCAGGGAACAAGCCACTGGCTGGAGCCAGGTTCCAGAGGAAGATAGAGATTAGGACAGGGGTAAGCAGAAGCAAGGACCAGTCCAGGAAGCAGCTCTGATGAAACCACAGGCATAAAATACATTGAGCAGCCCCTGCACTGCTTTTGCTACGAAGGCTATATGATGAGCTGCTGGCTCTTCTGTCCAATCAGGAAGCACAGTCACTTAGTGTGAGCTCATTGGGTTACTAGGTGAATGCACCTAGAGCCTGCTGAGGTCCTGACACCAGGTCACTGGAGATTCAAACAAGACTCGTCTGAGTTTCAGGGCTGCTAAGTTAGAATGTGATTGGCTCTGAATGTGATTGGCCCCTCACAATTTCCCTACTATTTCTTTGTCAGGCTCATGATGAAAGTTCAATGAACCTACACTGATTTAAGTGAGTGGGGTGTGAATACACATGACCAAAACACCATAAGGAGAGTCACAGGAACCCTTTCAAATCAAGATCAACTCACTTTACACGGCTGTTCAGGTGAGCACTGGCCTCTGGTGCCTTAGCTGAACCAAATGTCTGCTCCCTTAAAGCTCTGTTGCCTTGGGATATGATAGCACAATGGGATTAGGAAGCAATTGGTCTTTATCTTGTTTTCACTTCAAGCTCACAACAGGTCATGGAATCAGACTTTCCCTATTCAACTCAGACTTACTCAACTTCATCTAATGTGTCTGTTAATACTGATTTTAAATAACTCTGCCTTCCAGGCTTTGTGCCGCAGAACAACTGACAAGTCCCATTTCAGAGGGAAATGGAGAGGTTGGGTTTTTTGTGTTTGGTGAGATTTCCTCCCCTGCAAAGAGGAAAAATTGTCCCAGGAGCATGAAATTAACACTGAAATGGGCTTTGCAGTTAGGTTCCCACAGCTTGTGAAAATATGAAACCCCCTGTGCCTGGGGCTTTCCATTCAAAGCAAATGTTTCTGTGTCTCGAAGGCGGAGTTGCCATGATTAATTTAACTGAAAATTCTGCTCTGAGATAGCATCCATTCTCTGTTCCAGCATGTGTGTGTGTGAGAGAGAGAGAGGGGCCCAGAAGAAAAGAAAAAGGAGGGTTGGCATTGCAAGGGCTTGTTTTATTTATTCTTTATTAGGCCAGAGGTTGCAAAATCAAAGCCACTTTGTGAATCCAAATGGGACATTTCAGCACCAGTTTCCAGCCTTTCCCATGGAGGTTAGCCCCTTCCCCATGGACTCTCAGGGGAAATGCCGCCTGCTTTTAGCCTTCAGTAGATCATTTTATGATTTACATTGAACACATCACCGGCCACCGCCAATACCAGGAGTGAGCCGATGTGGCTCCATGCACCCACGGGGGGGAGGGGAAAACCCTTACAACCCCCCTACTAAACCATATCCCCTGAGTCCTGAACCTACCAATCTGGATTCCACCACGTGAGGGTCACCCTGTCCCCATTACCCGGCCCGCTTACTCATACCCATGACTGTGTGTAGCCCACTATATGAGCGATGTACCCTCACTGCCCCCCTACTATATCTTGACCCCACCCACCGTACACCCCGCATTGGGGACATCACAGGCTGTATGTATTATATGCTGAACCATAACCAATTGCCAGCGTCCCCTCATACTCTGTATGTTTCCCCCGATGACTAATGACTGACACATCAAACTCTTTGTATCACCTTTATTTAATATTTTCTAAGGAACTAAACTAGGAGGGGATGGGGGAATGAAACAGCAGAAGGTCTGACCACCAGCAGAGATCCAGTGCCTATGTGAAAGGGGCTGGGTAATCTCAGCTTAGTTCCCTGCCCATATTCCTACCCCACGAGTAGAACGTTCCAGAGGTTGACAGGTTTCTCAGAGAGACAAGGGGTAAATAAGCCTTTAGGGGTGGTCTCTGCAGGGCGGGAAGGGGTACACTGGTGTTGGTCAGGGCCAGACTAGACAGGCTACATACAGCTCAGGACGCTATGCTAAGGCACATGCCTTCCCCCACAAGTGCAGACTGCTTTGATCTCTCAAAGCCACAATCACACTCCTCTGCTGTCCAGACTCTTCTTCCTCCCACTGTCAACCACCCTCTTCCACAGGGCAGGGCACTGCCCAGTGCCCACCTATCATTGCAGGCACCTAGCCCCAGAGCTTACCTCTCTGCCACTGGTGTGATCCCATCTGGGTCTGTGTGAGGCTCCTCCCTTCCCATCGTCTCTGCTGTCAGCAAGTAGACACAACCTTTGCGACAGAAACAGGAGATACCCTTTGCTAACTGGCTTGTATTTTTTTGCCTGGCTAGGCAAGGTACATTCTGTGCTACAGAAGGCTTGGTGGTGGTGGGGCAGTCTGAGTGAAGCTTGTATTGTCACTGTCCCTGCTGATCTATTTCGAGGGTAAACCACATTCACACACCCACTCCATGCAGCTTGGTTGTTGATTAAGAGTCTGATTTTTTATTGGGAATCAAGAATAAAGGGGACTGTTACACAATAAAACTTCACTGATTTAAAAAAAAAAAAAAAGCCAATTAGTTCCTAGGCTTCGAGTCTTCACTGGGACAGATGGTGTTTATACAACTCGCCTGCCATGTCAAGGTGCTGGCAGCAGATACCAGCCCCGTGCAAGGCACCTCCATCATCTGTCCCTGTCTGTTCTTTCAGCCTGATAGAACCACCTTGGTGATATTGAAAGTAATAATAGGGAAGCTTGTCTATTGTTGGGTTTGTGGCACTAAAAAAATAACCTTATCGGTCTGCACTGTCTTTGTTTTTTCCCAAAGAAAAGAAATAACTTTGCAAATAAGCTGCCCTTGCAATCTGGAGCTATTGTCTCATTTCTATTTTAGCCATGGGCACTGTTTTCTTTAGAAAAATACTTACACTAAAAAATGCACCCACTCATAAAGAAAAAGAACAAAGGGAACTTCTCACTTTACTCTGGACTAGATCCATCCCCTCCTCCATTAATGTCCCTACTATCTGTGGATTCAGGATGGCACCAGGATTTTTATATGGCTAGGAATGAAACAGCTAAGATTTCTCTAAGGTCCCTAGGGCAGCCATCCAATAACTAAATAAAGTTAAACAATACTAAACAAAAGAAGCCTGGAGAAAAAAATGAGGGGGGTGGGTGGAAGGAGGTAGATGGGTTTAAAATAATATTTAATGCCTGCTAAGTAGGAAAACGTAATAATGATTCATGGAAAAGTTAAACAATTACACTCCAAATCAAGCTGGCTTCAAGCCTCCCTTCTGTTTACTTAATAAAAAAGCCTCCACATCATGTCTGATCTTGAAAATGATATTTTTCCAAAATAATGACCGGCCTTGGTGAGGTTCTACAGTACATGCTGTATACTGCAGGCTTCCAGAATGCTTCTGTTTAAGAACTAGTATTGCTCATATTCCAGGACTGGGGGGTGGGAAAAGCTTTTGTGACTGTGCTCAAGGCACAGATTATGCTGTTAGCTTCATGCAATAATTTAACAGTGGAAGTCCTTGAATGCTGTCCAGTCCCATGATGTCATCTCAGACTTAAATCAGAAACACTTCACTCCTGGGAGTGAGGGGGTTGGAGCAAGGCATTTGGGTTTATAGCGCTAAAGCTAGGAGAGACCTAGCAAGAAACCCACGAGGTGAGCAGGTAATTTGCTGGCTCACAAACATGCAGCAGGGAACACTTGGTGTCAGGGAAATAACTGAAAAGTCAGAATGCCTGTGTAAGCTCCAAAGCTTCTCTCTTTCACCAATAGAAGCTGGTCCAGTAAAAGATATTACCTCACCCACCCCCCTTGCCTTTCTCTCTATATGAACACACATTATATATGAGAGAGTTAGCCCCTTGCAACCCGTTATAAAACTTTTAGCCCCTTTTTACGAAAGAAATCTGGGAAATTAGATCTAGAATTGAAATCCTGGATCAAACCCTTGTTGTGATGGAGTCCGGCTTCTTCAGAATTGGAGAGTTTTCACAGCTGGAGTTCTGGTTTGGGCCATTCTTTAACATGGAGGGATTCTATACATTGCTTACCACACTGACTACCCCTCCTTTCCTGTAGGGCCCAGCCACTACTAATTTTCCCCTCTTGGTGTTATAGCAACAGATGATTGGTCTTGGGTGAGTTGGTCTTAGAGCTATTTTAAGCATGGAACTCACCTATAATCTACAATCAAGACCACCAAAACCTAACTGAAGAATATTTACACAAAGGCATCTTGGGATAATAGCATCATGGACACACCCTTATGATATTTCCTCCAGATAGATTCTCTGGCCCATGAAGCCAGTTACAAGAGGCGTGGAGATTTTCAGCTTGGAGTAGAATAAAAACCTATGTAAATTATGGGTTTAGGAGCATCTTGAGGATATTTTGAAGAGGTCTGTTCTTAGAATTCTACTGTCTCAGTAAAGAAAGCTAAATAAGTAGTTAAATATCTACTGGGTACTTCGAGATGGACAAAGATGAATAGTTCCTGACATAGGCGACGACTTCCCCTCTTTTCTGTGGGTGCTTAACCCCCACTGTGCTCCAGCCCCACCCCCATTCCACCCCTTCCATGAGGCCCCACCCCTTCTCTGCCCCCATTCCAATCCCTTTCCCAAAGTCCCTGCCCCAACTCCGCCCCCTCTCTGCCACTATTCCAACTCCTTCTCCAAATCTCAGCCCCAGCTCCGCCTCTTCCCCAGCTCCTTCCCTGGGCACGCCATGTTCCTGCTCCTCCCCCCCTCCTGGAGCGTGCTAACGCTGCCATACAGGGCAGGAAGCGCTGGCAAGTAGATGGAGAAGCGGGGATGCGGCGCACTCAGGGGGGTAGGAGTAGGTGGCGTAGGAGGGGGAGGGGAGCTTGGCTGCTGGTGGGTGCAGAGCACCCACTAATTTTTCCCTGTGGGTGTTCCAGCCCCGAGCACACACGGAGTCGGCGCCTATGGTTACTGAGACAGTGTTTCATCTGTTCAAAGCCCTGTGTAAACGTTAGCTAATCCTCACAACACCCATGTATTGTATCATACTCCCATTTTACAGATGGAGAGAGTGAGGAAGAGAAGCAAAGTGATTTCGTCCAAAATCAAAGAGAGAGTCATGAGCGGAACCAGGACCAGAAACCAAGCCTTCCTAGCTCCCAGCACTGCATCCATTCCATCCATGTGCACATGTGGGGATCCATGCCCCCAAACAACAAGGAGCATAGAAGAGCTAAGAGGGAGGGCTAAGGTACTCTCAGTCTTTGTTGTCTACTGAAGTCCCCTCAGAAGCTGTAGCTGGTGTCAAAATGCAGCAGTCCGCTTGCTTGGCAGTATTAGCCAAGAAAGTATTGCTCCACAAACGGCAGTGGGTTCCCATTTGCTCCTGATGTCAATTCAAGATACTCTCATTCCTGAAAATAAGGTGTAAGTTTTTAACCGTGGGACCAATTAACCATTGGAACAATTTACCAAGTGTCATGGTGGATTCTCCATCACTGACAATTCGTAAATCATGTTTGGATGTTTTTCTAAAATATAAGCTCTAGAAATTACTTTGGGGGAGGTTCTATGGTCTGTGCTATACAGAAGGTCAGATGAGAAGATCACAATGGTAGCTTCTGGCCTTGTAATCTATGAATATATTGATCTACAAAGAGTAGAATGGGTCCCAGCTACCCAAGAGACTTCCTGCCTCATCATGTTTCAGCAAGACAGCTGAGCTCCACCATGGTACTCAAGAGAACCGACACAAGCTGGTGAATGGGCATTTTCAGCAGAAAGTTCTCAACTCTTGCATTTTCTTCCCACCCTTGGTCTGGCACAGCCTGAGCTTGATCTTTACAGGGCCTCCTGGCGGGGGGGCAAGAGGGGTTATTTGCCCTGGGCCCCGCAGGGGCCACCATGAGAGTTTTTCGGGGCCCCTGGAGCAGGTTCCTTCACTTGCTCTGGGGGCCCCAGAAAACTCTCGTGGGGCCCAGGCCCCTGGAGCTTCTTCCACTTCGAGTCTTAGGCGGCGGTGGGTCCTTCTGCTCCGGGGCGGAAGGCTCCCCCCCCACCGCCGAATTACCACTGAAGCGGGACCCAACGCTGAAGTGACGGGTCTTCAGCGGTAATTCGGTGGCGGCCCCCTCCCCACGGGTCTTTGGGGCAGTTTGGCAGTGGGTCCTGGAGCAGAAGGACTCCCTGCAGCCGAATTACCGCCAAAGCGGGGTCCCCTGCCGCCAAAGACCCCAGGCCCCCTGAATCCTCTGGGCCACCCTGGGTCTTTAAGATACAGTCAACAGTTGACCTAGGTTACAATATTTTTGGCCAAATCCTCCGCCGTTGTGAATTTACACCCGCTCTGCATCTGCCCCTTATTGCTGTAGTTATAACGTTTCATATATGTGCCCTGAAACACAAAGGGTGCATTTTTATAAGTCCGCTCCATACATATATTAACTACGTCTACTGATGACTTTTAGTGGGAAAATTCAGCCTTACAATTAAAGTCCTCATGAAGCAGAGGAAAAGATGTTGCTGAGATTAACGATGAGAACTTGATTTTCATACATGGAATTTACGTGCTTATCTTTCATGTTTGTGCATGAATGCTTGTAATGGTGAGTGCAAACTGCTAATTAGATATATTTGCACATGCATGTTCACAATTTCAATGCATGCACTAATTAGACATACAATTGCTGGCCCAAACTGTATGAGACTCAAGACTTGAACAGTTCATCTGATATTGCTCGCAGTATATTTTGCTTTGCAAAATATCTGCATGCACACGGAAATGTTAATTCCCCTGGACTAAAACTTGCCCAGTTATTAAAAAACCCTGGAATTTAGATTAGAAGCTTCCAATGGGTATTTAATTTATATTTATTAAGTCTGCTAATTGAATACCAATCAATGATTAAAAACAGACTACCAAGTTTTAACTACAGAATCAGACATGCATTTATTACAGAATTGTTAAACCATGGCAAATGTGTTCTCAGTCTCTTGGTATTCATTTGAAAGGCTACAAAAACCCTATTAAAGTTTTAGCTATGTGTACATACAGTAAGAGCTAAATGCACTTATGAGACAATTAAAAATAATTAGTAATTACCAGTACTGTTCAGTTTCTTAGAAATTTAGCAAGAAACCCTATACAAATCTCCCAGACCTTTTGACAGAAAGGTGTCTGGGAATGTTTTTTCCATTAACCACTCTCTGTTGGTGGGGTAATTTTTAAATAAACTTAGCCTCAATGCTCTATACATTCCTTCAGTGGTAAATGAATGATCCCTATTATCAGAAGCAGATTCTGAGTGAGATATAGTTATTGTTGCAAACTCGGTAGTTGCATTTATTTGTTTTTGATTTTGCAAAAAAGCTCTGACTCAGTCTTACCAGGTCCTCTTTATCCTATCTACTCTATCTCCTTCCAGTCTAGATATGTTAACAACTTTTGAAGAAAGACTCAGCTAATTGGAGCTGGAACAGGCTGGTAGTATTTGCTTGAGTAAGCAAATGCTATCCCTGTTGGGAAAGGGTTCTGTTGATTAGCCAAGGCAGCTGACCTAAGAGTCACTCTGAGGACAGAGGATCTAGGGTGTGGGCTGACTAGTCCTGAAGGAGGATCTATAGGAGCAGCCAACCTTCAGGAGAAGACTTGAGCTAACTTTTATGCTATTTTGTTGTTTTCTCTGCTAATAAAGCCAAATCCTTGAAAAGGTAGCAGTTTGGATTTTATATAGACTATGTTTGTAGGGCAGTTTGGGGGAAAGGTTCTGCCACAGGGTGATTTTGAAATTTGGACAGATGAGAGGATGGTATTTTCCCTTTTAAGTTCAAACATTCTCCAACCTCAAAGGAAAAAGAAAGGGGGTAGGAGAAATGGTGAAGGAGAGAAGAAAGAGGCTTTATCAAAATACTCCTTTGTACTTAGATGTGAGCTTTTATTGGGAACTGAGAGTCCTGCTGCCTTTACCAGTCCATTACCAAGCGGGTGTTCGATAAGTGAGCCCCGCAGATTTTTAAAAGCAATATTTTGGTTATTCCCACACTGACATTTACCTTTCAGTCACCTCTAGTGCCCTCCCCTGCTCTAACCTGGCCACGGCTTTTATTCCGGTAGCACAGGTGAAACACAATTTTCAAAAACAATCCGGAAGTAACCAGAACTGCAGTAATATGTCCACGCTAAGGAGATATTCCAAGTTAGTTTGGAAGTGCTCAAAGTGTACATGACATTAAACTTGACCTATAGCCAAGGGAGCAAAGGGAAAACTGCCATGGTTGTGGCTGTAAACAGGCAGGCCTGTAATCAGTAGCTGGTTTAGCATGGATTTACTGTACATAGGCTCTTCTTTAGCCACCGTAAACTCATGGTGAAGTGCCACGAGCACGAGAGAAGGTGTGTGTGGGGGGGAGAAGTCTCCTGCTGCGTAACGCACTATCCACTGAAGGAGTTTATTGAAAACAACTGAACTGTTGCTTCTTTTTATAAGGGTAAAATTGTGTATGGACACAGAACTAAGAGAGTCATGACAGACAGTGACAACTGCAGTCACATTTGAAAAGCAAATAAAGGGCTGTGGGTTTTAAATGTACACTCTCTCTCTTCCCTCTCCCCCTCCTTTCCTCATTGTCATCCTCTTAGCATATGGGTTTCAGGAATGTGAACAACTGTTGTCAAGAATCACAGTGAGTTTAGCTACTCACATAAAACATGCAGAGTAAACTGCCCGCACAAGAAACTGAAAAGGTTTTTGACAAGGTGCAGTTAAGTGTCCTTCCAAACACCATTCATGACAGAGTGATTCCTAGAGGACTGAAACATGTATTACGCAGTCCAGTTCCCCCTCACAAGCAACAGCACTGAAAAATCTGCCAGAGAATCACCTACATCGGGGTGGCCAACCTGAGCCTTAGAAGGAGCCAGAATTTACCAATGAACATTGCCAAAGAGCCACAGTAATATGTCAGCAGCCCCCCATCCGCTACCCCCTTCAGCCTCCTAGTGCCTCCTGCCCACCAGCAGCCCTGCCCCCTCCCTCTCCATGCCTCCCACCCTCCACGATCAGCTGTTTTGCAATGTGCAGGAGGCTCTGGTGGGGAGGCGCGAGGGCATGGCAGGCTCAGGGGGAGGGATGGAGTGGTGGTTGGACCTGGGGCAGAGCAGGGGGTTGAGCAGTGAGCACCCTAGAGCACGTTGGAAAGTTGGCATCTGTAGCTCCAGCCTCGGAGTTGGCACCTATGCCAGGGGCCGCGTATTAACCTCTGAAGAGCCGCATGCGGCTCTGGAGCCACAGGTTGGCCACCCTTTATCTACATAATGCAAGAAAGTCGCAGTTGAGAGGAAATGATAATTGCAGGCTAAGTGCTATAAAACAGTCCTATCCAGAAAAGATATCTGCGTCCAGCAGTCTGCATTCACTCCTCATGCAATGGCTTTCACAGCTCAGCAGAAGCAGCATTGGCCCGCTGATGAAATGGAGTCTGACATCAATTAGAACTAGGTGACTGCAGAGGACAAATAGTACATGGGTAAATTTGACTTTACAATTGAGTGGTCCTGACATCCCTTTGCATGAGCTCCCTGCATCCAAAGTATACAGCTGCAAAGCTCTTAATTTTTCACATCTTGCTTCCAAGCAGATCTAAGGCTGTGACAAGGAACTGGCTCCTGTTAAAATCAGTGCAATAATTGCAAGCAGCCATTTCCAGCCCTGACAGAACTGAACTCTGAAGCTCGAAGGAGTCTTCAAAGCATTAGCTAATGCAAAAAAATAAGCAGCACTATAGAACATCACCAGCATAAAATTCTCCTTCGTACCAGAAGAGCGTCTGGCAGCTTTCAATGTGAGCCTTTTAAACTGGAATAGAAAGTCACAGAATGAAGGACCAGGGACAAGCAAAAGTTGTGGTGACTTTACTCAATGCCTGGGGCTTGCTGTAGGGGTGAGAGATTCCTCATGCTTTTTAACCCTACTTGGCAGACACCACTCTTGGTTTTTTATCATTGGAAAATTCAAGCAGAGTCATTTAAAGAGACAATTGATTAGTTATGGATAATTCCTCAGGAGGGAAGGATGCTCTTGTGATCACGGTACTGAACTGGGACTAAGCAGATCTGGGCTTGATGCCTGGTGCTGACACACACAGCCTGGAAACCTTCAGAATCTCTCTGGGCTTCAGCGCCTCATCTGTAAAATGGGATAATAATAATGCTCTCTTCTTTCGCCCAAGTTTTGTCTAGTTAGATTGCAAGCTTTGGAACATGAACTCTGTTATGGGCACATACAGCACCAGCTAGGCTGGGGCCTCTCGGTGCTGTGGTAATAGAAATAATCATTTATTAAGTGGTAGTGGAAGCAATATCCACTGTAAGCATGACAAATAGCAGCAGCAAATCAGCGAACAGGTAAAAGCTGCAAGGGATTTCCCCTAAACCGAGAGGGGTCAAACATTTCCTACTCCACTGCTGCTTAAGGTATAAGATTCATAGCCAGTGTTAGCCAATGTATCATAACAGGAATATCATAAAATCCAAACCCTTTACAAACTTAGCAGTTTTGAATCACCAGGGCTGCATCCACCACTACAGTTTTAGATCTGGGTAGGATCTAAACTGAAAGGGGAAAATATACCAAAAAGTCCATGAGAACGTGACATTTCTGCCCTTAACACCTCGTGAGATTTCAGCTTGATTACACCTCTAAGCCAAGTCTGGATCTGAACGTTACATCATTAGCCCATACTTAAGTGAAGTCAACTTCTAGCACTGCCCAGTGTATCTGGTATCTCCTTACAGAAGGGCCCATGTACCAGCAGGGAGCACTTCAAAGAATGTTCCACAGTCCTGTTTAATGCTAAGGATTCAGCTGAACCAGAAGCCAAAGGGTTAAATAATAGCCCATAAAGAGCCTATTTATATCTGGGCTGAACCATCTGGAGTTTACCAGTCAGAGAAACCAGCTGGTAGCTTTTTCCATGGTTCCCTTTTAAATATACTTTTTCTTATACCCGTGGCATACAGGAATGGAGCAGCCTCACCCCCCTCTCAGAGCCAGTGGGTGCCAGACCCACTGCTATTGAAAGTTTATGCTAAAGACCCAATCCTGAAGCGCTGATGAAAGCAAAGGTGAGTGACTGAAGCTGGGGCAGGGAGGGGCTGTGTTTTGGACAAGCTGATTTTCAAGTGTTGGGCATGCAAGCAATTAGAAGGAGGAGTTGAAGTTCATCTTCAAAAACATGAGGTCTGCTAAAAGGGAGAGGCAGACATTTCTGTCAGTCACTCTTCGTGCTATTGTTTCAGTCCAAGATAAGAAAATGGAGGGCGGGGAACAATTTCCCCACACATGAAATACAGCAAATGCCATTATCTATTGGGAGACAGCACATCCAGCCGCCTGGAGTGTGGGTTCTAGGAGTGGGCTTTCTAAAAGCACCTGCCCTCTGTTGTCTTATCCTTGGACTGTAAGCAGTCTGGAGCAGGGGCCATCCTCTCATCTGCATAATGCCTAGCACAATGGGACCCTGATCCAGGACTGGGGCTCCCAGGGACTTTCACACTACAACTAATAATGTGTCGAAGTCTCAGGGTTGGCTTCTCTGGTTAACCAAGGCACAGTACAAAGCTGGTAGAGAATTTTGCTTGGGAGCGGAATTGGTCACCGGGAGGGGAGAAGCTAGCAGAGGCAACACAGCCACCTTCTACACCAGCTGCTCACATCCCGCTCACCCTCATAAGGGAGCAGGTTAGGAGCATTGTGGGAGGGGTGGGAGCAGACGTGGTGAAGTGCAACCCCTCTATGCCTGATCCACTGCTGACATATGGCTCTTATGCCAGTGGCATTTAGAACAGCCCCTCTGCTGTTCTAATGTCAGCAGGAGCTATGTGACCAAGGATCAGTGAGCACAACCACTTCCCTGAAGCATCCTTGTGCTCAGGCTTAGTGGAGAATCAGGGCCTTATGGTTCCTCCTCCCGGGTTTATGCAATCTGAGTCCATTCTTTCCTTTTTTCTGTGTGCTCTGGAGACCACCACTAGTCACCTTACAGTGCAGAATGACCACCACATTCCTAAGCTCCAAGTGACAAATTGTGCTCTTTTATGCCCCGGAAAAGCCATTGACTTTGCTGACGCAGTACAGGCAGAACTGAGGATAGAATTTGCCCCTGCATGTTAGATGAGCACTGAGCTGTATTTGAGAAAAGGGACAATTATTCCAAGCAGTGATCTCATGGGAACAATTCGGCAAGCCTTTAAGTGATAAGAACTTCCATTACTGGGTGTAATGCAGTCCACACAATAGGTAATTATCATCCCTGTCAATGCCAACCTCTCCCGCTGCACTAGAGAACTACATGAAAGCAGGAACTGTTGTAGGGGAATATCTGTTGAAGTCCAGATTTTAATTTTTCCTTCAACAAAAGGCTTCAAGCAAAGCAACCTGCAGACAGTCACAGCTGCAACCTAGAGATTTGCTCAAGGCTTGTCTGCAATGAGACATTTTGCAGCACTGTAGCTGGACTGGGCTAGGTCAGCAGGCCTCGATGTGGATGAAAGTCTCTGGACACCAGGAAGATCCAGTTAGAGGTTCCGGCCCTAAAATGGTAATGTGATGGTAAAACAAAAACTAGCCTAGGTACATGTATTTCTCGGACAGTATCCAAGGCTGGGTGTTTGTAAGTTACATATACTTCATGGCTCAGTAATGGAAGTTGAACACGAAGGTCAGGAGAACTGGGTTCTCTTCCTGCCTCTGCCTTGCTTTGTGGGCAAGATACTGACACCAACATTTTTAAGACTACCCCTTAATTTTAGCTGCCTCTGTTTTGGTGGGCCCAGCCTGAGACGCCCAGGCCCTGATTTCACAGTTGCTGAGCACCTGCCTCGCCCACTGATTTCAGTTGAAGATATGGGTGCTCAGCATATCTGCAAAACCAGGTGTCTCAAAGAGGGCACTTCACAACTGAGGCAAGTTTGACATTTTACCTTAACTACTCTGTGCTTCAATTTGCCCATCTGTACAATTCTGAAACTCCAGGGTCAGTGGTGAAAGTCTACAGCCCACATTACAACCTGGCCTTAAAAAACAGAACAACCCAATGGAAATGGGGACAGTGACCCTTCCCCGCTTTTATGCAACAGGTGGAAGGGGCATAATCTCCAAAACCCCACAAATATTAATTTTAAATACTCTACTTCCTGCAGTTCCTTTTTCGGCCTCGTGCTCTTCTGTTTCTATGATGGCTTCCAGAATGGAAACTGGCAGATTGGGAAGTACCGAACAGAGTAGTAAAATCCTCTTTGTGCAGCGCTGGCATTTCAGGTTTAAATTTAGAACATGTTATCATAGCAGTTCGGTTTGGGATATATGATGTGTTCCAGTGACTGAAAAAAAAGAGTGACTTCATGCTTTATGAGAAGCATTTTTACAGATGTGGTTTAAGAAAAATATTCTCCAGGAAAACCAGCAACATCTGCAGATCGTATGCCGCTTATGTCACAGTAATCAGAGCTTCTATGTACTGTAACTCAGCAGAGCAAACTAACTAACCAATGCCATCCTCTTTGTGGGTAATGGAGTGAAACAGGTAAATGTAAAAGCTGTTTACTGGAAAAAATCAATTCTCTGATTTTATTGGCATTCTCTGGAGATCAGGAACCTTGAGATTTAGTGCGTCCAGTACACAGCTAAAGGGGCAGTTGAAATTTAGCAGCAAACAGTGTCAACCTGGGATACCACAAAAAATATTCATGGCATAAGAGGAAGAAGAAGAAGAAGAACAAAAACAAACAAACAAACAAAATGGCAATAGAGGCTGAGATTTTCAACACTGTCCAGGTGATTTAGTGGCACAACTGTCAGCAGCGCATGTAAATCCTCTAGGCTGCTTTGAAGAATCTTAGCCTAAATGTATATCAAAGCAGCAGAATGCAAATAGAGCAGGGGTTCTCAAACTGGGGGTTGGGACCCTCAGGGGGTCACAAGGTTATTACATGGGGGGTCGCAAGCTGTCAGCCTCCATCCCAAACCCTGCTTTGCCTTTAGTATTTGCAATGGTGGTAAATATATTTTAAAAGTGTTTTTAATTGAGGGGGGTTCGCACTCAGATGCTTGCTATGTAAAAGGGGTCACCAGTACAAAAGTTTGAGAACCACTGAAACAGAGGGACCTAAGCTAAATCACAGGAAGTCAATGGGAGTTTTAATGTGAACTTCACTGGGAACAGGATTGGGTCTTGGCACAAGATGGCGGGGCTATAGTGGCCCATCCCGTATGACATCAGAAGTGATTCTTTCTGATGCACCGTGGCAGATATAACTCATCCGTTGCTTCTGGACATAGAGAGATAGGCAGGGGGAACAAAAGTCGGGGTCCAAGAGGTCCCACAAGAGGAATCCTAATAATAGCTAAGATTGGAATTCATAGAGTTATTATTAGTCACCTTGTTAATAAATCCTGGCCCCAAGAAGGGAGTGAGTTTGCCCTTAAACAACGTGCCTGCAGATTTTATTTGGAGCAAAGTGGAACCACCCGACTGTGCAGGCCATGCCTGTGAAACAGTGGAATTGCAAAGTGATGCAAAAAAACCCCAACCCACACGCTCAACAGGCCTATTCACATCTGTCATGTTGTTCAAGTGTCAGCAGGACTAGGGCCTAATAAATAAGGGCCCTCTGTAAAATACTAAGAAAGAACAGACGGAGACAGGAAGGAGAGAGCAAACATGCCTCCGTTTGCAGCAATGGATGCTAGGTTAGTTCACAGACCACCCATCTTGTGTATCGCTCCCCCGCATCAACAGTGTGGATTGTTTTTGTAGGCGCAGATGCTTGTTTTGCTCATGCTCTAGGATGAGGAATACTGAGGGCAAACAGAAGCCAGTCAACAGCACTTGGCCTTTTCAACATTGTTTGCTCTTTAGCACCATGAAAAAGAAGAGTAAATCTTCACTACCATGCACAACTACCCAGTTTCTACTTCAGCCAGAGCACAGAAATTAGATGTGGAATCCAACACTCGGGGCTTGATCCTCTACTTTCTTATGCTGTTATATCTATGAAAATGGATGGGACCTATTCAGTTCGGTGCCTCTCAGGAGACACAGCCGAGATGAAATCCAGACATAAGTGGGAAGTGCCTTGAGAATTTAGGCTGCTTCAGGGGCCAGCATGAGCGTCAGTGTAAATTAGAGCAGCCCAGGGTTTGCTCTGCAACCTAGAATTGCCAGGGCACAAAATTCTCTAGCCATTCCCCCTCCCAATCCATGACTGTGTAGGGTTGCATAAAGAAACTATAGCGGGAACAGGAATCAGGCCCAAGAAGTTACACAGGAGAGAAGAATCAATGGGGCTTGATTTTTCAGATGTGCAGAGCACCAGGAGCTCTTATGAAATTTGATTAGAGCAGTGAGTGCTCAACACTTCTGAAAATCAGGCTCTCACATCTGCTTGTGCCCAGGAGTTGTGGCTCTAACAGGTCTGCGTCACCCAGCTGCAAGGAGAGGGACTGAAGAACGATGCAAGGATCCTTAGCTTTTAATTTTCCTGACTTTTGAACATAAGGGTCTGCATGGCAGACCCTGGAGCTGCTGTACCATGCAGCAGGGGCATTTTGCCCTCAAAACCATCCAGAACCTGGGTAGCATAAAGCGATCTTTGTGCCCCGTCACTCTGTGCTGAGGGCTCTGCATGGCATCTCTCTGAAAACACAGCACAGAATCTGGCCTTGAACATGTTGTTTCCCTTCAGAGTCCTTGCCCTGTCCTGCCTAGGAAATCAGCTCATTTCCCCCAGACAGAAATGATCACAGAAGTAAACAGCAAACGGTACTTGGCTGGGAGAGAAGCTGACACTCCACTAAGGTCAAGCTTAAAACAGTAAGGGACTTCTGAGAAAGTCAGTCCCTTTTATGATAAACTCCTCCTATCATGGAAAAGCCGCTGCAATAATTTAATCTTGTATTAGGGTCTAGCATGCGGGGGGGGGGGGGGGGTAATGGTCCTCCCCCGGGGAACTCTGGGGGTGGGGGGGGGGGGGGGGGTAGAGAAGGAAAAGCAGCATTATGTAACTTACCTTGGAGTTCTGGGAAGACTGAAAAGAGTCTCACAGGCAAAGAAACTGCTGTGGAAGTTGCAGCAGTAGCAACAGTTTGCCAAGTGCATCTGATCCCCTTTAAAGGCACATTAGATGCACCAGTTTCTTTTTTAAAAGCAAAACAATAGCATGTCAGCTCTCAGTGGGCTAGAAAAAGGCAGGCTGGACCCCTCTGTGGTCTAAGATCTCCAGCTTGTAGCAGGCCTAGGCAATAAATTACGATATGTTGAAAAGCAGCAACAGGCCAATCACACAGACTCAACTTGGATTGTAATGAGATGATAAAGTCCAGATAACAATTACCAGCTGGGATGGGGATGTGGATTCGTTATCATCAAGCAGCTCATTAGGTCCAAACAAGTTTAAAAATATTTAAAGGCAACATTTGTTTGTATTTCCCATCAGTGATTGAATTAGGAAAGGGTTCTGTTTCCCCACCTACATTTTGGGGGGGTGGGGGTGGGAGTGGGAGGGTGGAAGCTGGCAACCCACCTATGTTCTGCCATTTCACATCTGGCTGCTTAGTAATGTTTAATGGTCTGTGTTTAGAAAGGGAGTTCTTGGTCCTAAGCTTTGGGAGAGTGAGTGGGTGTGTGTTTTCAAAATGTCCTTTGAGCTTTGGAAACCAACTGATAAATCCAGTACAAGTCACAACCTGAACCTAGAAGCTAGGAGCAGTTTACAGGCTTCACTTAGATCACAGTTGGAAATGTTTGGAGGTTTCTTCCTAGTTCCTCTGCACTTATTTTGTGCCCGATGATTATTCAGTGGCAGATGTTTCGTGGCCTCCACTTTTTTTCTTATGTAGAGTTTTTCTGTAAACAAAAATGGTTTCCTGTGAATTGAATGCTCCTACAGGCGCTAGTTTGATAGCCATGAAGATCAAACCCCACTATCCACAGGACGGGGGAGCCGCTGAAGGTTCTCCCATATTGGCTTGTCAATGCACCGTGCTAAGGAACAGCAGGTACAACTTCCAACTACAAGAGGTTATTTCAACTTATGTCCCATTCGGTCCTAGGCTCTGCTGGTCAGGCTCCCAATTACAACTGATACTGTTGGTGGTAGTGGCTTTTGTGCTGAAGACATCTGTCCAGCAGGAGCTGAACTATGGCCAAATTCATTTCACATTAGCCACCCAAGTCAGCAACAAGTAACAGCTTTCCGTAACTAATAATCTGGGCAGGATTGAAGCTGGTGAACTAGGAGTGAAGAATAAAAGGACATTTGTAAAATATTTCTTCACTTTTATATTGACTCTTAGTTTGGGTTTTTTCTCTCCCTTGCCTTACACGTACATTCAGAAATTCTTCCCAAGCAAGATTTTCCAGAAAATGTCCTTTGCTATGTTAGCTACTGAGCATGCCAAATCTTCCTTAATCTTATGATTTGCACTGTTTTGAGCAGGTGACAAAGTATCTGGATCTGTGCCTTTGTTAGTTAAGCCTGCCTGCCACTGGATTTGAACCCCAAGTTGAATGTGCGCCAGTGCCTGGAGGTCCCTATATTTCTGCTTGATGCTTTTCCTCTGGTCATCCTAATTATTTACTCAAATATAAAATGGAATCCAGTGCTTTCTGTTTCATACACAAATAATTCACTTTTCCTGATTGTTCATTTGATAGATATATGGAATACTGCCATCCACCCCACCCTGCTCATGTGCCTCAGCTCTGTTCTGGAGCAACATGCAGTGCTGAGGACTATTTGGTCTTTATGCCCATTCAGTTCTTGGCCTCCTTTCTAAGACTTACATGATGCCAACTTTAGCAGTGGTTTTATGGGATGTGGACACCTGTCCATTTGGATCTGGGCTAAGACCACTAACACATTCTGCACAGGACTCCAAACAGCTGTCAGATGATCACTTTGCTGGGCCTTAAGACCAGCTTGTAGACTGAAAGGAGAAAACACATTTATGGTAGATAGCGGCAGCCAAAGTGACCCTATGTACTCAGCCTGTGAGGACCAGAAACATGTTCACATCTGTCCCTCTGCTTGGCTGCAGCTGTTGACTGCTTCCATTCGCTTTTTGTAGCAGTTAATATGGGCAGAGGCAAGACATGAGCTCTGGACAAAGGAAAAATTATAGTTTTGTACCAAAAGACCCAGGGGCATTGGATCAAAATTGTAATGGAGGCTGGAGAAAAGCGAAAGCAAAGACTCAACATATACCTCGAACCAGCATGTGTCTGCGTAAGAGAGAGGCCATCTTGGGACAGTCACTGCTGTCTCAATCTGTAGTGATTTTGCAGGTTAGAGCAAAGTGGCCTTCATGCCAGATCATTCGGAGAATGTATCATTGTGGATCCACAATGATACATGGTAGTTTTCAGCTATTTCTTTGTCCACCTCTAGATTATCAGAGCTACTGAGAGACTGAGTATCCATTCCAGCGTTGACAGGCTTCATCCAGGCACTGAGGATGGCGTATCAGATACTCCTTGCATTCATTCTCTAATTGTACGTGTATATCCTACTGCACTTTAGAACCTGGGAAGGTGAATCTTGATACCAAGACTCTTGTGAGTGCACCTGGAATTAGGGACAAAATCTTTTTGGTTGATTTGCCTTTACATTTAAACAGATTTGCCCTTTACAAAGCCCAGTATTAAAGGGCAGAGAATGCTATGATCACCATAACCCAGCCAGCATCTGCACATTTCTTACTTGTGTCCTCACAAATGAAACCCTCCATCCTGTACTAAAATGTCTCCAGCTGTAAACAAAATAGACAGACTTGTGAGCAAGGCTGAATCACAGGGAGATAAGACAGGACCTTACAAAACCTTCTGAGTTTGTGTTCTGGCCTGAGTGAAAGGGGTCTGGGGTTGTGCACATTAAACCTCATTGTGGGCAACTCTCTTCATATCCATCCAGGGTGTTTTTACAGATGAGAAACTCAATGGGCAAAATAAGAGAGCCACCCTCTCTTGAAGAAAAGGATCTCTGACCAAATTCTTTAGTAGCGACACCTGCCCCAGGACTGTTTTGCGAGCAGTAGTCTAGGGCTTATATCCTGGACCTGACTCTGATGGCTCTGAGCTGCTCTGGCAGCAAAAAGCAGCTCTTTAGGCAGTAAACTTGGCTCCCTGAGGATTCCTGGCCCCACCTAGTGAAAACATTGAGTGGTGTAGGAACCTCTGGAATATCTCCTGCACCATTCCCTCCTGAGACCCAGATGCATGATTCTTTTTGGGATAAGGGGGGAATGACTGGGATGCCCCTATGGCCACACTGGGCTGTGGGCAGCCAGCATATGTTAGAGCTGGGGAAGGGGATCTCACAGGGTTAACAGTTAATTAAGCAAAAACTCCACTGCAATTCTGATCTGTTCCATTTGGCACTGCAGGACGCCAATGCTTACATGAGTCCAGTTCTGGGCGCCACATTTCAGGAAAGATCTGGACAAACTGGAGAAAGTCCAGAGCAACAAACATGATTAAAGGTCTAGAAAACATGACCTATAAAGGAAAGACTGAAAAAACTGGGTTTGTTTAGTTTGGAAAAGAGAGGACTGAGGGTGGGACTTGATAAGGGTTTTGAAGTACATAAAAGGTTGTTACAAGGAGAAAGGTGAAAAATTGTTCTCGTTAACCTCTGAGGATAGGACAAGAAGCAGTGGGCTTAAATTGCAGCAAGGGCGGTTTAGGTTGGATATTAGGAAAAAACTGACTGTCAGGGTAGTGAAGCACTGGAACAAATTACCTAAGGAGGTTGTGGAATCTCCGTCACTGGAGGTTTTTAAAAACAGATTAGACAAACACCTGTCAGGAATGGTTTAGTTGCTACATATTCCTGCCTTCAGGGCAGGGAACTGGACTAGATGAGCTAATGAGGCCCCTTCCAATTCTACATTTCTATGATTCTATGAGTAACTTCACTCAGTCAATTAATCCCATTAAATGCAATAAGAGTACACCTGTGAGCGGTTACTTTAGATGCTTACATACAGACTCTGGTGCATAGATAGTCCTCTTTAACAGTAGAATGCGTTAGCAAGAGGCACAATCAGCGTTCTTAATCCAACTACACTGTCCATTCCTTTTGCAGAGATGATGGACGTGCCTGTTTGGAAGGGAAGCATATAGCAATGATAGCTCTTCTGCATAAAGAATAAAAACGATGTGACTACAAATTCAAACAGCATTAATCCCACTGCATACGTGAGGCTCTTTGCTCCCATACCACAAAAATACTGTAACCGTTAGGAAATATGGCTATAAATCAATAACCAAGACAAGGTGGGTGAGGTAATATCTTTTACTGGACCAACTTCTCTTGGTGGAAGATACAAGCTTTTAAGCTAAACAGAGTTCTTCTTTAGGTCTGGCCTGAAGAGGAGCTCTGTGGAGCTTGAAACTTCCACCAACAGCAGCTGGTCCAGTAAAACATATTACTTTGCCCACCTTGTCTCTCTAATATCATGGGAGCAACTCGACTACAACAACACTGCAAACACAATAACTTTATTTCCCAAAGGAAATCTGCACTGAGAACATGTACCTTCTGTTTATATAAGGGAATAACCTGTATCCACCTGCGTTTGGACACTGTGGGAACAACATGCACACGCTTTGCATGCCCTAATGGGACAACAGGGAGCTTCACTGCTTGATAAACTAACAACCCAACGATAAAGAATGTGAGATAGGAAACTGACAGTACAACTTTATTTTGTATTTCATACAAACGTTCTGCCCCAAATGCTTTACAGAGTTAAATAATAGAGTTAACAGACACTTACGGTATTTACAAGGTTCATTCTTGTCACCAGGCTGGTACGGCAGCTAGAACAGCAGTCTGGTTTTAGTCATTTGTTATGAGACAAATAATATAAGCGAAATGGAATCAGTCCAGGAACTAATTTACCACAGGATATTATTGTGTGAGGCAGCTCCATTTTTAAGCTACTCAGGGGAGCAAATGAGTTGATTACTCATAAGAAAGAGTGGCCATGAGACAAGTGTATGGAAATTTTGATTTGTGGGAACTTATTTTCAAATGAAAAGAGAGGTAAGTTTGAATCCCTAAGGTCAGATCTTGCCAGCAGTTATTTATATAACAGCTAAACAAGACCACTGAGTACGCCTAAGTGAATGGTTTGCTTGATTTATACATTCAAACACAAGCGTAATGAAGCAATTTATGAATGTCTAACATGGTGCCTCATGTTAGTGTTACAACACATCTGAAGAGTATGCTGGACACCTGCAGTGTGAAAAACCGCCTTACAAATGGGGCTGAACAGGAGACAGAGGTGCTGGAAAGTGGTAGATGACTCAACCTGACATATACGTCGTTCTCACAATACATTTGGATAAGCTAGGTAGGCCAATCTCATAATAACACTTCCTCCTGCCCAGTCAACTCTGCACTCAATCCTGTTTGTTCAGAAACTTCCATGTTCTGCTGTACGTCACTATGCTTCCAACTTACTGCCAGGTCCCCATAGGATTATTATTACACGTGCCCATCATGCATTAACTATCATTCTTTGTTGCCACAAATATTTTAATAACGAGAAAATGGGTAAGGGCCTAAAGAGGATGTTTGACTATTGATTTCTCTGTGGGAACCACAAGGATGTAAAGTGTCTGTTTCGAGTCAAGCAAATCCAATGGACACGCATGCTTGTGTCCCATACCTGATATTACACAATGGCTTTCTGAGAGAGGGCACTTACAATAGGGGAAAATGTCTTTACAATCTTAAATCTTGGTGTTTGATTAAAAAGATACTTCATGGTTAAAAAGACACCTTCCAACTGAGTATGTCAAGGTGCTTGACAACATGAACTCAGCTTCACAATAGCCATATGAAGAAGAAGTCTTACACTCATTTTACACATGAGGAAACTGAGGCAGAGAGCAGGGTTAAGTGACTTGCCCCAGGCACGACTGGCAGCACACCCCATATCTCTTAACTCCTAGTCCGGGACTACCATGATTTCTCATTAAGCAGACAGTTAGCTAACGGGCACATGAGAAAATGAGCATGAACTTTTAAGTGGAGCAGTAAAGCTAGAGAAAATGAGCCACAAGCAACATTTATAGAGGAAGCGCAAAGAGACCAATTGTCAGCGATGATACATCAGCACGTAAATACCTGAGCACAACCCCAAAACCAGGTAAGGCAGGCGCCCACTTCACAAAACATATTATAACCAATTAAGCTGGGCCCAGTAATGTACGAGGTTAATAAACTAAGTACAAATGAATGTGTATAACAACTGCAAAGTAATAAGCTTCCAGTAGTGGTGGGCAAACACAGTGCAATAATATTTTATACTTGATTAGGAGTTTAGCAGTGCAGCTAATCATTTATAGTTGTCCAAAGTATCAATGTTCAGATAATCCTATCCCTTAAGAAAGACTAAGCGTATGTAGGAGGAGACCTTACACTCAGCTATCTATGTGACAGAACCCCCTTATGTTACCTGTACCTTAATAATTAAAGCCACTCCTCACTGAAGGGAGTTGCAAACCAGGATGTGGATGGATTTACAGACTTGATGCAGGTTTTGATGGTGAGCACAGGATATAAAAGGGGGGAAAGGTATTTTCCATTACCAGGAGAAACACATGGGGCTAAGGGACAGTGCATCAAAGCCATAGCCTTTTGTCTCTTGGGATGAACACTGGGTTCAAATCCCAAGCGAAAACAAGCTACTGTCTAAACCACATTATAAAACTACTGCTCCATTCTGCGGGATGGGTAACTTTTGTTTGGGGGAAGTTCAGGGCGGGCATGGATGGTGCATAGTTGGTCAGGATTAAACTGCATAACTGAAGAAAAAAAATAAAAGAGCCAGCCCTTATTTACCAAAATGTCAAGCTTTCAGCCATGCTATTAGGCTGTCACTTCCATTAGCACCGCTGTAAATCAATGATACTCTGAATGCATGAAACAAAAGCAAGAATGGACATGCTGCTGTCAGCTGGAATGACCCTCACTCTCTCACACAGAGAGATGTCCTCACCCTGCCACCAGAAGAATTTCTGCAACTGAGTTAGACATACATGAACAGCAGCAGCCAGACTTGTGGCACCTGGACTCAGGATTTCCTGACCCTGGCTTCTCATGCAGCCTGCCAATACTACAGCACATTCAGCACTAGGAAACCTTGAATACCAGAGCTATGCCAGCAACCGGTTTCACCAATACACGGTTAACCAGGTGTCCTATTTCTAGCAGGCCAACCTCCCTCCTGTGATCCAGCATAGCTTCAAACAAAATAAAGAATATGCCACTCAAACCCTCACAGCCTCTCTGTGTCACGGTGTGATAAGCAGCCATAGGAAGGACGATTTCTACAGGTGATTTCTATGCCTAGCACTAGCCAACAGATCTTTTTTTCTGACCTTCTTCTGAGACCCCATTTCTCAGACCCCTATTAGGGAAAAGCGATAGGAAAGAGGGGCAGGCCGGTTGCCCCATCTATACTGGTTTGTGCCTGCCCAGAAGAGGCAGCTGTGTATCAGAGTGCCATGTTTTGCTTTCCTTACAATTCTCTGCACTAAGCAGGGCCGGCTCCAGGCACTAGTGAAGGAAGCAGGTGCTTGGGGCAGCCAATGGGAAGGGGCGGCACATCAAGGTTTTCAGCGGCAATTCAGTGGCGGGTCCCTCAGTCCCTCTCTTCCTCTTTGAGCTGCCGCCAAAGTGCCACTGATCGGCTTTATCTTTTTTCTTTTTCGCTTCACTGCTTGAGGCGGCAAAAATGCTGGAGCCGGCCCTGGCACTAATGGGCTGGAGTAGGGGAATGGGGCTACTGCTCCTAGGCAGAAATAGCACCCCCCATCAGATAGTAACTCTTTTTGATATTGATAAATAATCCTGTCCTAGACTGTTCAATTCAAACCACAACACATTCTTTTCTGGGGAGTGATCAAAACCTATGATCTGCCTGGAACAGAACTGAATATTTGCACTGAATGTTTTACTAGGAGCTGCGTGGAATGCCATGGGGAGGTCTTGTGTTTCTCAAGAGTTACTGTTGATGCTCTTTAACTGCTAAGAAAAAGACCAGAACTATAACCAGGATATGGTAACCCTGGCAACATGCAGTTCAACGTTCGGCTTTCTGACCCAGAAAAAAGGTGATTTGTTTTCCGTTCTGTTTTTAAACCATGTCTATGGTTCAAAGGTCGGATATTCCAGCAAGCTGAGTGTCTCCAACCCTCACTGATCCCAAAGGGAGTTGGGGGAACTACAGTCCACCAGTTTTCAGTGGAATGCACTCTATCTCTCTCTGAAGTGCAAATTCAATTCATAAGGGTGGACTAATCTCATGAGCTGCCTAGTATATGGTGGTTATTGTGGCAACTGCATCCTACTGCAGTGGGAGAGGTCAGCAGAAGCATACATGACCTTTCTAAAAGAAAAATGTTTCCAGGCTTCTTATTTTTAATGTCCTGGTAATGCAGGGGTAAGGTTTCCAAATCGGTGCATGGGGGAAATTGGCCACATGGCTTCCATTAGCAGGAATGGCAATCAAACAGCCAAATCTCAGCTCACAACTTACAAAACGGCCCAAAGTTCAGCCAATACTGGATGTCAGATGCCATTCCAGCAGGATGCCCAAGGAAAATAAAATCCTCTGAACAGCAGAACAAAACATCTCTCCCAATAAAACCAAACGTTTCCCCAAAACAAAAGGGAAACCAAACCTTGTTAATGGCTCGGCTTTGCACTGAGCATCAGTGGGTCCAAATCTGATTGCACTCACTCTAGACCAGGAAGAGTAGCTGCATTTACCAGTTCTGATGTACATTCTGTGTTCTTGATGGATTTTGCTATTGGTTCCACAGCCAGCCAGCACGGCAGGTAGTTTTAAGAGCTGCTGTACAATTCTAGGGGCCACTGAAAACAGCAAAAGCTGGATCAGGCCTATGATGAACAAAAACAAAGCTACCCTTTGCCGGGGGAAGAACAAAGCAGTCAAACTTAGGAGCTGAAGACCAGTTTAGGAATCACCCAGGCAGCCCCAGTACGATTTCAGGGTCCCAAGCATTAGATACCAGAGAATTCCAGCAACTATAAGGAAAAAGAAATCAAACGTTATAGCACAGGGGTTCTCATACTGGGGGTCGGGACATCTTGGAGGTCGTGAGGTTATTACATGGGGGGTTGCAAGCTGTCAGCCTCCACCCCAAGCCCTGCTTTGCCTCCAGTATTTATAATGGTGTTAAATATATTAAAAAGTGTTTTTAATTTATAAGGGGGGGGTCACACTCAGAGGCTTGATGTGTGAAAGGGGTCACCAGTACAAAAGTTTGAGAACCACTGTTATAGCAGAATGTAGGTGCAAAGTGCCTTTTTGATTCTTTTTTAGTGAAACCTGGATCAGGTCTGCACATCAGGTCAATGCCATGTAATGTAACTAGTGAATTTCACTGTGGCTATTTTTTAAAAAGATCATTTTTGCCCAGGACAGTCATCTCTGCTTAATATCAGATCTTGTCTGAAACTCTCTCCACCCCACCACCACGCTGCATTGCAGGAACACAGCTTCCACATGGTCTCAATGTGTTACTGAAAGGTATGGATCTAAAGCAATGCAATAAAAGTTAGTTTCTCTTGTTAAAGTGCCTTATTTCCTTTGAGCTTTTAAAATGTTTTACTTACATTTTAAAATGAGAGAAAAAAAAGAATACTGGTTTTATATGAAACATAGTAGAACATTAATCAATATTTACACAGATCTTGGACAAGGCCATGGCAGAACTTATTTAAACCACCCCCAGCACAACAACCCAAAAGCAGAGCGTCAAAAGGAAGGAAAAAATCTGTTCATATGCTTTCAACACCATCCCCTTGAGATCCCTAGTGTAAACCGCTTTATCTCTGAATAGGCATTTTACTGAGACGCTAGTAATCAGAGCTGATTACTGACATATTTTAAAACTAGCGGCGTGCGTGTGGGTGGGCGAGTTGCCTTTTGACCTCTCCAGGAATAGAGTATGCACTTAGACAAGTTCGACTTTTGCGTTTGGATAAACAGCGACAACATCATATCCTTCGGGGGGCTTAACCCTTTCCTTCGCATGCGTTTCACAGTACAGCTGCTCCTCGATGAAGAAATATCCCCTCTGCTTCAGGTTTAGGCCACAGTCATTGCACATGAAACATTCTGGGTGGTAGAGCTTGTCCCGAGCTTTGACAATGGTCCCTCTGTTGAGTGTAGGAGAGAAGGCAGATTACACACCAAGCTGATGTCAAAAGCAACAGCGAGCGCACTCTGGAGCAGTTTGTTCCACTGCCCAGCATAGCAAAGAAACATGAACGTAAATGGCATTTAGTGGCATTTTGAAGATATCATTTGACCCCTGCAACCTCTTCTGCCTCCGTCTCTAACACCCCCTTTGCTCCCCTGCTGGCCATCTGAAATCCCACTGTGAAAATTCTCTCCCTCAGCCACTGCTTTGATTATTTTGACCTCTCCTCAAGGGCCCAATCCTGCTTCCACTGATGTCAGTAGCAAAATCCCTGTTAATGTCAGTGCCTGAAGCCATGGACTGGCTCCTTACTGCCTTCTGCATCGAGTTCTCCTCAGCTTCAAGGTGCTGCTCAACTCTCCTCTCCATCATAGTCCCCTCAGCTCCTTTTTGCCCCACCCACATCTCTCAACCTGGTCCTCCTCTTTACTTCCTTCTTCCATGCCTATCTCCACAGCACCTCCCACATGGTTACGTTTGCCTGGGACACCCTTCCCATCCCACTGTGGCACTTTTGCATCTGCTCTTTTACATTCTTCCTTGAAAACTCATTTCTTTCTCAAAGCCTATCAGCATTAGACTGTCCCTCCACCCCCACCTCTCAAGGGCCCCGGTGGGCGAGGTAATATCTTTTACTGGACCAACTTACGTTAGTAAGCTTCTGTAATAAAGATATTGCCTCCCCCGCCTTGTTGGCTTTTGTCTGTCTTTTGAGGGATCATGTCTCCTTCATGTTCTGTACACTCAGACACTTGGCACCTTCCAGGATTGGACCTTGGAGGGGATGTGCATGGTAAGCCATTTCCTACTCTTGTGGGTTGCTGTCTAACAACCTGAATTCCTTACCCCATGCCTTGGCATGATGCTGGGTGTGCAGCAACGGTTCTCAACCTATTTACCATTGCGGGCTGCAGGTTGAGAACCACTGGTCTGGAGTATCTACATTCAGCCAGGATGATGGCAAGGAGACCAGTCTGTGAGAGCAGGGAGCCATCCCCTTAGGCTAAAGCACTAGCCCATTCACATGCGAATGTAATAAAATGATGGTCTTCATGAGCCAATTATGGGAGATCTCCCACCACTGCACTCCCCCCGTGATAGCAAGGATGGAAACATGAACACGGACAGTGCACAGGAACTTTTACCATGTTGTCAGCAGGTCCCGCCTGGACTCGCTCTAAATGACGTGTTGGTAAAAATGCCTGTATTCTGCATACAGCATTGCAACAGTGGGAGCTTTCTCAAAAAAACACCCTCAAACCACCCACCACTGCATGGCTAGTCAAGCAGACAAAGCCCTACAGACTCTGCAGTCATTTACTAGTACTGAACCCAGCACCTTCAGCATGAAAAATACTGGCCTCCTCCACTGGAGCCAAATGAGAACTCAGTTTGTTGTGGGATAATAAAAGGCTGTAATAATTTCTGGGGCCATTCACATGCATTAGGCCAGTTTATTACAATAAGCATGGTAAAATCATAGGCTTCATTAGAAATCATTACGTCACTGTACTGGTCATATTTTTTTTGCATCTTGAAAAGGCAACCAAACTGTACTGGGGAATGTCACCTTATTCCAATTTTATATCTTGTGTAAGGTCTCGCTGGCAAGAAATATGAAGATTTGGAGGACTCTGCTGTAAATATTAATAGAGCCACTTCTGTTAGATGAATACCACAATAGAGGTCTTGTGAATAGTTGGTCGTCCTTTTCCATTGCATGGTGTTATTGACATCTAATGCTATGGAGAGATCATGTACTTACACAATCCCATTTCCACATCTGGTACACTCAGGAAGCATCTGCAATCCAGACATGGCACCACCAAGTTTTGATACAGGAGATTTGATGTTTCTTGGGCCAGTCAGTCGGTCAAGTTTTTCACCTGCGAAGAGTTTTGAAAAGACACAGATTTAAAGTTGACCTCTATTTTAGATGACAGATGTGATGATTCTGCCTGAGAAAACATGATATACATATTGCAACAGAAAACTCTTCTTGCAATTTGCATAACAAAGAAAATGGTGGGACCGTTTAGCAAGTTCAGCATTTAAGTTCACAGAACACTGATAGGCCTCACATAAATCCATTGTACATCATAATGAAGCCAGAGAGTTAAGTAACTAATTGCTCAGAATGGTAGCAATGAAATGGCTGTAATATAACCATTGATTACCACATCACCATCTACTCGAACATCCTCGATGATCTAAACGGACCCCATCAATCTACACAGACCAGGGCTGAATTTGTTTGACAGATTTTTTTGGGAGCTAAGAGACAGAGATGGGGAGAGAGAAGCACACTCATGAAATCATAGGAGAGCAGAACAGACGGAGTGGGTTTTATCTGAGTGAGATTAGATGTATTGTTTTTTATATTCAGGACCACTCAAAGAGAAGATGATGATTAAAACCTTTTGGAGCACAGGGCAAACCAAAAAAAGAAAGAAACCAAACAATAACACAGTTAAGTGCATTTTTCTTCTTAGGAGATTTATTTGTTTTATTACAACTATCGTGAGTCAGGAAGACTTTTGTGAGCTTAAAACAAAAAGTAAAACAGCATGTTAGAAGCTGACTTTTTTCTTGGCATTAAGTTTTGTTTCACATCAGAGACTAGCCAAACTAAAAGGAAGCAATGAAAGCTTTATGCATGGTGACTGGCACTCTCTCTCATATGAGCGAATGAGTGTGCATGCGTGCATGCATATATTATATATAAACGTTCACTATATGTATACTCTCTCTCTCTCTCTATATATATAAGTATACATATAGTGAACATTTATATATAATGTATCCACTCACTCACACTGATACATGTACATATTGCCAAAAACTGTAAAACTTAATGTACACGACTAACTGCGAGGTTTTCCAGAATGCCCTGTTGCCCACCAGATCACAGCTGCAATTTTGAATATGCTCATCCAAGCCCCCATTCAGCAAAGAACTTTAAGCACATGCTTAATTTTAGACACATGCTTAAATTTCGTTGACCTCCATGGGACTTTAGCATGTGCTTACAAGCAGGGCCGGTTCCAGGCCACAGCGCGCCAAGAGCGTGCTTGGGGCGGCACGCCGCGGGGGGCGCTCTGCCGGTTTCTGGGAGGGCGGCAGGTGGCTCTGCTGGACCTCCCGCAAGCATGCCTGCAGAGGGTCCGCTGGTCCACCGGAGCCGCGGGACCGGCGAGCAGCAGAGTGCCCCCCGAGGCGTGCCACCGTGCTTGGGACAGCGAAATTGCTAGAGCCAGCCCTGCTTACAAGCTGTGCTGAATAGGAGTAAGTATTCATCAAACAGTTACTTTGGATATTTAATAGCTTTGATTCTGCCCAAAAGTGCCTACTACAGCTTAAAAAAATTCTGTGTATATAAAAATTAATTCTTAGCATTTTTAATCAACCAAGGTATCATTCTTCCGGGCTGTTTATTGATATTGGCCCTATTGTTACAAACAGATTCACACAGTATATTTCTGATTTGCATTACGCAGTGGTGCGTCCCTTTCTTTTTGCTCAGAATTCATTTTCCCAAATGATTTGGGGATAAGAGAAGTGCCTCCTCTTCCCTTTCAGAATAAAGATGCAACACATAAGACAACTTGCTTTGCTTTCAACACAGAAAGACAGATCAGTGCATTTCAGCTCCAGTAGTTACCAGCAAGACTGTACTTTCATCCTTATAGAAACTGTTTGCAGTTAATGTAGAGGAGGCTATTCAATTATAGAATTAAGAGGTGAGCAAAGAGCCCACAAAACTGTCTCCCTCCCAAAGTCAGGGTGTTTTTTTGGGAGGGCCTTTTATTATTTCTCTGTCTTTGCACAGTGACAGAGTCTTAGTCATTAAGACTGAGCCAAAGCATGATAGTGCTCATGATTTTACAATCAAACAACTAAGATCATGAAAACCAAAGACCCTCACAGCCCCCTACAAGTAAAACACAGAAGACTTGAAATAAGACAGCCCCTCGCTCTATGTGTGACTGACTGCCCAAGCAACCCACTGAGACTGTTAAGCCCAAGAGGCCTCCAGTGCGCTTAGCTGGACTCAAGCAGAACTCGTTTGCTGAGATTTTCTGTTGAGCATTGACTGACACAATCGCGCGCAAGATCAGACCTCACAGACTGAGAGATGTTGTATTTGAGCTATTCATATATTCATTTGCCAGTTTTTAAAATATCACCCTCCTTACGCCTGAAGCTGCTCCTGTTCCTAAGCTAGGGAACTTGGATAACTTTGACAGAGGTGGGGATAGAGGGAGAGGGAGAGAGAGAGAGGGAGAGACAGATTTTAAAAGAAGGCAGGACCTTCGAAACCCTCACCAGAATGCTAGGTCCTTTCCCTCTGTTTCTGCAGGCACAGAGCCCCACAATAATTTATGTTCCTCAGCTAGGCAGCTACTAACTTTAACTAAACATTCTTGTCTATGCTTTGTGGTTAGGGCTCATCTTTCATGGTTGAGGGGCACCCAGTGAGGCAACTGTTAGGTTTCTTTACCAATCCTGTCAGATTCCCAGCAGGAAACACTTCTTATTAGAGGCACAATGTGAGGCCAATCATCATAAAGAAAAAATACTGCTTCTGGCAGGAAAATTTTCCATATCCCCAGTCCTTCACGTGAAATACCAGGTTTTCTAAGACTATGAAGATCTTGCCTTTAAAGGGACACTGAACACTAGTCCTGAACCCGAAACTTATATTTCTTCTTTTTTGTATTTAGTTTTAAAAAGGGAGAAAGGCAGATCTGAAGAATCCTGATACGAATTTAAAAAATTTGCATCATTTAAAAAACAATAAAACTAAATCTCTTAAATGGAATCTCTAGAACTGAGACTCCCCAATACAATAACATTTTCCTAGTGCACCAGAACCCAGAAGTGAAATAATTTACCCCATAGTGAAAGGGATTGGTCTATTTCCATCATCCAAGCTGAGTGAAATGCAAAAGAAGCTTAAATTAAGAAAAATACATTCAGATTTTAAAATGTTTTATTTTTAATTACCTATGCGTTTTATGCTGACAGAGTCTCTTCAGAAGAGAATATTTCATTTTTAATCCTTTACAAAATGAACCCCAGTAACTTAAACAATCAATGCTCCTGGCCAGAGTCTGTGGCTGCAAAACTGGTCAGGGATTCACCAGCCTTATTGTTTAAAATCTTGTGGCTTTTTAAGGCAACCTCATAATTTTTGCAGCCTGGCTCATGATTTTTGTATGGTTGGAGATGAGTGGACAACAGTCATCTAAAATATGGGCTTTGTTATATTCTATAGGAAACTGGCTGCAGGACTGAGTATAACTGACACTGCTGACTCTCATTATTATGTTTGTTCATGTAAATACCATTTATTTAAATAGAAAAGATGGGTGAGGTCATATCTTTTATTGGACCTTCTGTGGGTGAGAAAAACAAGCTTTGAGCTTACACAGAGCAATCCTTCAGGTCTTCAGCACCTGAAGAAGAGTTCTGCGTAAGCTCGAAAGCTTGTCTGTCTCACCAGCAGAAGTTGGTCCACTAAAAGATATTACCTCACTCACTCTGCTTCTCTAATATCCTGGGACCAACATGGCTACAACAACACTGCATACATTTATTTAATAGGAAACTGATATTCTATTAATTATGCTCCCAATTGTTTCTAATGTATTACATCTGTATGATACTCCTAGGAAAACAGTCGCAGTGTGCATCCAATCCGCAAACCTGGACACCTGGCTTCCACAGGATGCCCAAAGTCTGAGTTTGGATGCAGTAAGCACAGCTGCTAATCTGGGCTGTGTGTTCAGGTACCTGGTTTGAAACCGCCATTGGGGCATTTATTGCTGGAGAAGTGTTCACATGTCTAATCATTCCAAGTCTCAGCACAAAGGAGGCGAGACTGAAAACAACAGGAACCAGAACAGTCAGTTTCCGAGTTTCCTTTCAAAGTGCTTTCCAGGCCTGTGGAATGATTCAGTAGAGAATTACACAGAGGCAGTTAGCCAGGTCTTTTTCTCAAGGGATGATGTGGCTCAGCCGAGAATGTGGAGTCTAATCCTTCCACAGGCAAGAAGCCAATGTATGTGCACCTGTGCAACAACAGGGAAAATCTGAGCAGAGGTTTGCCAGTGACCAGGTAATGCCTTTGCACACTGTCACAATGTCATTTCCCAGCATCCACATAAGCAATGAAAGCAGATGAAGGTTGCTGGCTGGGTTAGTTGCTGAAGTGGTTGTGGCTGGTGGAACCAGAGTGCCAGGAGCATGTGTCAACAAGCTCTCTACAATGGAAGTGAAGAGGAGGTTGCTAATCCTGTTTGAGAGCTTGTGGAAGTAGGAGAGTCAAAATCCAGTCTTTGAAGTATCCCAGTACTGAACCAAAGACATTCCTGCCCAGTCACACACCACATGCTTTACGTAGAAGTCCACAGCTCTGCCTCAAGCACTAATCTCTTTCAAGTGGTCCAGACACACCAAACTGGGCTGGATGAAAGCAAAGCTGTGGTTTTGTTCTTAAGTTCAATACATTTCTTTCCACATACTCAAGATCAGTGTCACTGCATCATACCAACTGAGGGGCAGATTTCAGCTGTTCCAGCCCATGTGTGCAAAGTGAAAGAGACAATGTAAAAAGACCTTCCTCACTTGTGCCTCTGCCATAGCTTGTGGGGGGGCTGTTTGGTGGGGTTAGCCCCCTGACATATCTAGGAAGGATGATGAAAGAGAGGTCCAGTGGTTAAGGCTCAGGCCATGACCTGGCAGAGCAGGGTTCAAATCCCTGTGTGACCAAAGGCAAGTCACTTAACCTCTCTGAGCCTCAGTTCCCCATCTGCAAAATGGGAATAACAGCATTTTCCTGCATCAAAGGGGTGTTATGAGGACAAATACACTACAAATTGTGAGGTGTGCAGGTACTACAGTAACAGGCAGCGAGCAGTGGAGCCAACGCTTGCGGTAAATGGCAGAGAGTGTCATGGCATCCTATCCTGTTCCCACTCATCAGAGTAGGTGGGTACAGCTGCAGGGGGATGTGTCACTACACTCTGCTGAGGTTCAAAGAGTGGCACTTTGTATGCTCCCCAGCATAATTCTGGAAAAGTTAGCAGAAATTCTCCCAGCCATTCCTGTTGCACTGTACCACAACCTGCTCAGTATCATAAAGCCAGGATCTGGCCTTCTCTGATGAGTGACCACCATACAGCTAACTCTGTTGGGAGCAGTCACCTTAGTATCAAAGCACTGACGTTCCAAGCTTGGAAGCGCTTTTATCTTTTTTATCTTTGGATCATAAAAACAAATAATTCTTCCTGTTATACCAGCACAACCTCACTGAAGTCAACAGGACTGCTCCAGCACTGTGGTGAAGAGCGTCTGACCTATTGACTATATCATGAGAAAAAGAGAAGGTGTTGAAACATGTAGGTTTTCCCTTTTGTAGGGCATATTATATTCATAGGTAACAAACTGACTTAGAAGACCATAAGAATTAGGAGGCTCGGGGGAGTTTGGAAAACTCCATATGTACAAACAATCTGAGACGCTGTCTCCTTACCATTCTCTCCAGCTTCTAACATGCCCTGCAAATACCGGAATGATCCAGACTGTTTAGGCTCCGAAGCTGGTTTTTCGTAATCCTGGAGCATCTTGTACACATCTGACTCCATGTCAATTCCATTTCTGCTTCTCGGGAGAGGTTTTAAAGGGTCAGCACTATTTAAAAGCAAAGCAATGTCAGATGGTAAGCAGCTATTGCATTCAGGGGAGGACCAAGATTCCCAGCTAATTAGGGATGTGTGAACTCGATGGGGTTGGAAGTTTTATGAGCAAGCCCAAATGTTCTGTGTTTCCCCAAACAAGTCTGCATTTCATTAAACTTTTTCATCCATAAATTATATCCACGTTTATTTTCACAGAGGTTTAATTAAATCCCCCACTCCCATGTTTTTTGCCTATAGCAAAGTTTTCTCTAGGGAAACAAACATGCAAACCATGAAAGATAAACTAGTATGTTGCTTGCTCTTCTATTGTGCAATATAACTAAGGATTGACCAGTTATCAAGAGTCTTAGAAAAAGGGCAGCTGCTAAAAAGCTTCATAAATTACCGTGCCACACATGGAATGTACTGAAAAAATTCATTAAATTAATGACTCAGTGCTATGGAAGCCACCCATCCATTGTTAAATGGCCTGACATCCGGGGTATTTTTTTGTCGTTGCCAGCTACAGCCCCTGTGGATATGATGTTATCTGCAGTGAACGCACCTTTCTAATCCAGTTTCCTTCTGGATAATTCTGCATTGAAAAGGCCAATGGTATTTGTCCCAGAAAGTCCAAGTGTTAAAAAAAATAATAAAAATACTGGGCCCACAAAAATGACCACTAAACAAATTGATAAAACACCCTCCAAACCTTCTATTTTATCAGATTCTCTCCCACGTTCTTTGATCCCACATTGTCTGTTTAGATTGTAAATTCTTTGGGGCAGGGGATTGTCTGTCTGTATTCAAAGCACCTGGCACAATATTGGGTGCAACTGAAACAAACTATGTATAGTAATGAAGGCCCTGATTCAACAATCCAATCTAATACAGCAAAGCTCTAAAAGGACATGCTTATGTTCCACTGACTTCAAAGAGACTTCAGCAAATGCTTACGCATACTGTTGAACAGAGAAGGTCTTAAGCATATGTTTAAATGCTTTTGTTGAACTGGGGCCTAATAGCATATTATAGCACCTGGGGCAAAGACTTTGTCTTACTTGTCTGTGAAGTGCCATACACGTCAATGTCTTTATAAAAACAATAAAAATAGCCAGAGCTCTTAATTCCCATCAAACAGCAGAACACATCTTACTCATCATCTGAGTCACTGTCTCCACCAGCATTGCATTCATGCCAGTACATAAATCAAACAAAATTTGCTTTCAACAGTGCATTTTCTGGAAGTAATCTGGATCTTAGATTCCTGCTGTGCCCAGCTTCTGTTTGGAATGTGCACTTGTTGGTGGGCAATGTAGGAACTCAAAGCTGAACCTGCAAGATCAGACAAGCGGGACTTGATTTTCTAACATTCTAAAGGGCAGTCAGTGATCTCTTCATCAAGTCAGCAGTGGCAGGACTGGACTGGTCACCAAGGATGGAGATGCCATTATAGACAATAGAGGAACAAGATCCACCACTAATTAGGGAAGGGTGTACCACGTACTCCATGGGGTTTAAGGTTTTGCAAGCTGCCCCGAGTGTTCTGTGTGTCACCAAACAAGTCTGGATTTGATTAAACCTTTTCATCCATGCATTACATTCTAGTTTATTTTCACAGAGATTCAATTAAACTCTCTTTCCTCCTGCAATGTTTTTCTGCCTATAGGGAAGCCTGGTCTAGGGAAAAAATTATGCAAGCCATGAAGCAATCTATGCATAATTCTCTGAAGGTTGTGATGACCATGAAATCTTGAGTCAGCGAGCTGAGCTGCTGCTGCTGAGAATCGTTGAGTGCACATGGAACTGCAAGTTGTTGCAGCATTTACCACCAGTGACTTGAACCTGACTCTCCAGACTCTTTGCCAGTTGCTCTGGTGTCCTTTCTGCATGTCTGAAGTTCCCTAACTACCTTGTTATAGTGGTGTCATCCGTCAAGTCATGCGTTTTCAACTAGGGAGTAAACTTGTCTTTAATCCAGGCAAATTCCATACTTGGAAAAGACTGAGTTCGTGACCCAATTCTGAACCTATGAATGCGTTCAAAATCAAGCACAAATGCACTGACTCATCATTAAAGCTAATCCCCCTGTTTTTAGCCAAGGTATACAAAGCCACATTCTGCTCTCAGTGATTCCTGTGCCATCTCAACAACTTCAGCATCATTAATGTCAATGAGGCTGTACAAGTGTAACAGAGGGCAGAATTTGACCCATCAAGTCCCCCAGGTGTGAATTAGTACAGACACACAGTACTCCACAATCTGAAAAAGCTTCTTCACTGTCAGGAATTAATATGGGCATTTTTCCTAGTTCAGAACTAATGTATGACATAAATTGCCAACAGCCTCAAATGAAGATACTCTAGTCCGCAAGCTGGGCTGCATCAAAGTTTCAGCTATTCATCTGAGCTGTGTGTGGCTAGAAAACTGCTCGATTTTCTATAAGCCATAATATACCACAGCCTGCCAAACAGCTGCATTGACCTAGATTTACACACGTCCCAATTTATTGGACTTAGTTTTGTATGAAAACCATAATCCCAAAATCTGCTCCAAGGCTTCACTTGGAAGACTAGTCACTGTACAACAGCAATCATAGCCTCTACGGGGCAAAAACCTTTGATAAGTGTCTGGTGGACAAACACTTCCTTAAAACAAGATACTGAAGTTTATGACTAACTCAGGATCATTAGCATCATCCCACATTGGGATCTCATCTGGTGACTGCTACCTATCCAGTTCCATTAACAGTAAAAGCATCTGAATCAGGTAAATTCCAAATTCAGTAGTGATATAAATGATGGGGTAAGTTATACAATGGGTGTCAGTCAGGCTGGCTGCAATTCATGAACTAGAGTAAAATGTACTAGTTATGGCATTAAGTGGACAGGCAAAACAACTTCAGCCAACCTGATATCCACACCAGCTTGGCATCCTACAGGTAAATTGGGAATTGTGTGGAGATAGGTAGAGAGGGGGAGATCTTGCTTTTATTTCACAGCTTCCTGTTAATTGTTTGTCCTCCTACACACATCCCTTCTGTCCCCCAAACGCTCAGTTACATGTTATTTGTGCATCTACTAAGTGCCTAATTGGTGCAATTTATGCCATTTGGCCACTGACATTACAACATGTATAAATTACAATTTGTGTAATTGGCACCACTGAATTTGGCCCACAGACTTTCATGGGTGTTACCCTTGATTGCTCTAAGAAGCATTTTGCTGAAACTGGCCTTGGTCCTTTCTAATGAGCATAGAGTAACATGCCTGCCTCCACCTGTGGAGAATCTGCAGAAGTTAACAGAGGTGATTACAAAAATCCAGAGTCTCTGCCCATTTGAAATCCACACTTGAAGGGCAACTGTCAACTTGGATTTTTTTTTAATTGAATACTTAAGAAAACAGTTGCTGACAGAGCCCCATTAAATAGCATGTTCTGATTTTTTTTTTAAAGATGCCTTTGAAAATATTTACCCTGATTCATGTGCATAAGGGTTTTTTCCATCAAAGGAAAAACTGAGTAACTGACTATATAAAGGAAACTTGAGAGTGACTGTACACAGCGTTGTCAAATGTACAAAATAAACTTAAAAAATAGAGAAAATCGCTTTTACTGTCAATATCTGTTGGTTATAGTTAATTTAGCTGTTACCTGGAAGCATAATAGGTACACCATTTTCAGACAAAAATGTGGTTTTACCAAATAGGAAACTTCTGTTTAAGAAAACGGCCAGTCAGAATGTTCAAACATACAGATTATTGACCCGTTTTACTGACTACAGAGAAAGATGCAAGTACTAAGCCATCCTTGCTTATAGACCATCACTGGTTGTGCTGTAGTTCTTATGTATTTGTACTGAGTACAATAAGGGGCAAAACAAACAAACATCAGCCACACACGGCATATACCTATGTAAAATAAACAAACACTGATGCTGCTCCCATATGGCATTTTGATTAGAAACTTGAACCTTTAGCTCCAAGAACCCAGGTTCCCCATTAATGTGGGATGGCTGCCATCTTCACTGGCGCATTCAACATTAGACTAGGAACCTCCAGAGCTAAAAGCTTTGCAGCTTGCAGTCAAAAGCCAGTGCGCCCTATCTGTGCTGTACGAGTCTTCTATCCTTTACGGACACAGCATGGAGGGGGGACCTGTTATGTACACCCTTTCCCCACAAAGCACTTTATAGAAATTGCTCTTTAAAAATGTCAAATTCCATCATTAACTGGCAGCAATATAATCATACAATTAGAACTTTTCTCACACCTGTGTGGCGAAGCAATATGGAGCCCACTCATCTGTGCTGGCAAACTGGATTCAACATTGTTATTTGGATAGAGTCGTGTTGGATTATTGTACTGTAAGTTCAACATCTGTTTGTTGTCAGTAGGGCTCCCTCCGGGAGCATAGGGCACTGGTCTTCGGCTCTGAGTGGGCCCATTATCCTAAATGAAAGAAGAAACAGAAAACGGTGAGGTACATGGCTCCTAGTATTAAACAGCCACTCCAGCTATTCTTCACAGCCTATAATAGCATTTCATTTGTTGTGTGTAAATAAGCAGAGGAAGAGAGAGAAATTCACCGGGGAAAAGGAAATTCACTTTTGACCCATAATTAGATCTTGCTGAACCTGTACAGCTTTCATTGGTCTATAATTAAATAAGCTTGACTGTTTCTCAATATTCAGCCATTGCTAATTATTTCGCATTTCTTCATTTCCCCCATATGATCAATATTTATTTGTCCTGTGAAGGAAGAAAAAGGGCATGATTCACATTTCAGTTACACCATTTCATAGTACAGTTGTGCTCTGTTCCCATTTACTCCTGATTCACACTGGTGCAAACAAGATCAGAATCAGACCCCTGGGCTACGTATTCAGGTTACACAAGAGTCCAAATAAAGGGCCAGATCCTGACACCCTTTCTCACCTTGAATAACACCTTACTCCACAAATAGTTTAATTCATTCGAATGGGACTGCTCTTGAAGTCAGGAGTTACTTGAAGTGACTAAGGGGATCAGAATTTATCTCAAGTTAATAACTTGGTATCTATATTTACATTTTTTGCTGGCTTTTTAGTGCCTGAGTGAAAATTAACATTTTGCAGGGCCAAAATGATGGAGGATCTGGTCTCTCTGTCGTATTTCCACCAAACAGGAACTGAAGCATTGTAAAAAGACTAGTTTTCATGTTATTTCAGTTTGTGACAAAGTTCCTCCTCTACCTTGGTGGGTCCTGCACTTATTGACGGATTTGCTCGCCTCACAGATTCACCCTGTGGATCAGGAAACAGCCCATAGACCTCCCCCTCTGGTAGAAGCCACAATCCAGGTCAATTCCTCCTGTGTCTGATCAGGAGTTGGGAGGTTTGGGGGGGAAACCTGGGCCCGCCCTCTACTGCGGGTTCCAGCCCAGGGCCTGGTACAGTTGCGCGACAGCTACAACTCCCTGGGCTACTTCCCCATGGACTCCTCCAAACACCTTCTTTATCCTCACCACTGGACCTCCCTCCTGATGTCTGATAATGCTTGTACTTCTCAGTCCTCTAGCAGTACGACTACTCACTCTCAGCTTCTTGCACATCTCTTGCTGCCAGTTCCTCGCACGCACTTCCTCTCCTCTGGATCCCTTTGGCCTGACTGGAATGAGCTCTTTTATAGCATCAGAGGAGTTTTAATTAGAGTCAGGTGCTTAACAGCCTCACCTGACTCTTAGCAGGTTAATTGGAGTCAGGTGTTCTCATTAGCCTGGAGAAGCCTCTGCTCTGGTCACTCAAGGAACAGAAAACTGCTTCTCCACACTCAAGGAACAGAAAACTGCTTCTCCAGTGGCCAGTATATCTCCCTTCTACTACTCTGCTTTCTCAACTCCTCTTGGCCCTGGCCAAACTAGCCATCTACAGCACCAGGGAGGGGAGGTTGGCTGATGGGATTTCTTGCGACTGTGGGGCCTATTTCCGCTCCTCTGTCCGTTCACGCATCCGAGCGGAGTTCCTCTGGGCGGTGTCCACTGGCTCCCTTGATGCCTTCGAGGAGCAGTGGGCGTTGTCTGGGGTTCTCTGCTCGGTGTCCCCATCGGGTTCCCTTCGTTTAGCCCTGTGACCTCACTCCCGCTCCTGCTTTTTTTCATTAGTTGTCCCCCAGAATTACTTGGTGTTCTAGACCTGTGGATCCTCCCCTTAGGCTGGGGGGAGGTCCTTTAGAAGTTGCCCGCCCACCCCTGGGATGCCAATAGGATCAGACTCTTGTATCCCACTGGCCTGGGTCTGTCACAAGGGTTAAGAAGCTCAGGTTACCTGGCTGACACCTGAAGTAAAAAAAAGAAAAAAACTACTCTGCTGTTCCCAACTGGCCTGGGTCTATCACAAGCTATACAAAATATTAACAAAGGCTGTAAAACCCACTGAAAAATATTTGATCCTGTGCACACCGGAAGGTACAAAATACATCAGAAGTAACATTTACTGCTAGAGGTGCTCCCTACCAATCAAGCTGTACCCATGTTTTATCTCCTTTTTAATATCCTGCTTGGCGAACTATCAGTAGAAATAAGAACTGTGGTATATTGACAAGGGAAGACAGGTTATTTCATATCCAATTATCAAAAACAAGGTAAAGCATCTGTAAACCAAAGGGCAGTACTCTTCCACTTGCCCTGTGCTTGTTAGTTCCATTTGTGCTAGTCAGGTTCATGTCTGTATTGATGGAAGAATAGATATTTACATGAGAGACATTTTAATTGTAACGTGTTCTGGGCTGGGCTCCAGGAGCTACACTGATTTATACCAGCTGAGGATCTGGCCCTCAGTTTTCAACATTCTTGTATATTTAAGGCTCGTGAAAAGCTAAGGAGAAAAACCACATTGTGACCAAGTAATGGAGTGCACAGTTTGGGTTCTATTACCAGGTTTATTTTTGACTGAAATCATCCAATAAATGCTAATTGGAAACAAAAGTTTATCACTGGCATATAGAATGAAATAATTTTATGTCCAAGTATAGTAAAAATTAATTAGTAAGAAAAATAAAAACAGACCCAGCCAGAGGCACAGTTTTTAGCATCCAATCCTGAAATTCTTCCTCAGGCAAAACTCTTAACAATAGCAGTGGGATTTTTGCCTGAGTTGGCAAGATTGGGGATATAGGGTCTGATCCTGGAATCACCTAAGCATGTGAGTAACTGTATATGTGAACAGTCCCATTGGACTCAGTGAGACTATATGTATGCATGAAGTTACTCATGTGCTTAAGTAGTCACAAAACTAGAGCATTCTTTGTAATGCTATTTCAGAGACATATGGGGGAAATAATTGCTTCCAACATATTAGATCAAATTATCTGTTAAAAAATGATTTCTCTGTTGGGAATAATATTTCAGTTTTTTCACCTGAATGATTCTTTGAAAAAAAAAACAACAACAAAAAACCCATCAGGTCACAGTTCCCAATTCCCAGATTTACAGTATTATTTTAAGGGAAATAAAGCAAATACTTTCTACCATGCCCCAGAGGGGAAAAGGAAGGCCATAAATATTTGAGGGAAAGCAATAGTGTAAATTGGCCAGATGGTAAATCATTTTTAGTAAAAAGCCATCGGTTCTTTGGAAGCCAATCCTGTAAATGTCTATGTCAAAGGTCTGAAATTGCATTTCACTCCAAGGAAATTGAATGCTATCCTTTCCTGAGTCAGATGAAGAAACCACAGAGCAACAGACATAGGCTAGTCTGGGTCATGACTGAGGTTTGGCACTTCTGTTTTACATGGATGAGCCACTCAGAACTATGGACCAAACTCTCCCCTGACAGATACATGCCCAGCTCCCAGAGAAGCCAACACAAATACATGTGTGTCCATGGAGAGAATTTCGATTGAAATTATTTGGGAGGCATGTTTCCCTCTATTATGGAGTAGAGTGCATCTGCTTTGGAGAAGAGTGCAAGTTATCTGAGAGCATTATGCCACTGACCCTGTGCATGCTCTCACTCCATCCCCGCCCCATTGTAGGTACATGGTGAGTAGTCAACGTTCTGCCGATCGTGATGGGGTGTGCTGGAGGCAGTGAAACCAGGCTAGACTGCAAGTTCGTCTAACTTTAAAGATTCTCAGAAGTAAATCTGCCTGGGGGTTAATTCTTGTTCAAGTAACATTATCTTCTCACAACCACCTTAACCCTTCTCCCTTGGGTGCGGGCACAGAGGGAGGGGCCCTTCAATGGCACAGCTCCTGATGGCACCCAAGCAACCACAGAGAGGACATGGAGAAGGATCCTCGCTACCTTTTGTGCAGGTTTGGGATCCCTCTCCTTCTTGGTTGGAAGATGCAAAGGAAAAAGTTTCCTGGGTTGACCCCAAAGGGTTTCTAGCATTTGTTTCCCTCCCTCTATCTTGTCCTTTTTTCCATACAAGGGATGATTGGGGCCTTCACCATTAAGGTAACATGGGATTGTAATCCATTTCTGGAATAAAATGCATTTTAATGTCGGCCTAGAAAGCATGATCTCCTGGGGCTCCTTTAATATGAGGCAGTTTGTAAACTGTCAGGCATTCATTTCTGTTGAACAAAACGATGTGTAAATCAACAGCAAATGTGTCTTAAAAGGCTAAAAAATATTGCTTTGACGCTCTTCAAAGTGCATAGAAATTCAGTGCTGGATGCAGATTTATTCAGTCTTGTGGGGGCCTCCCCAACTACACCTGGTTAGGCAGTGCAGTCTTGGAAACATTTCTGTGCGGAGTGGTATCAGTTTGGTGACAAGCACAAATGGTTGTGAGGCCATTTGACAAGCAATGATGTCCCTTGCTGTGGTTTTGTGGCCAGCTGAAGAGGGTCACTCTAAGTGGGGAGGTGCAGGCCCTTAATGGCTCCATGCTGCTCCCTAACAGTCCTAGCCTGCACCTCCATAACACTATTTTGGCTCAGGTTAAAATGAAGCAGGTCTGTTCCAGACAGGATTCCAGCACAGACCCCATGCCTGGTACCCCAGAAAGAAACCAAATGCCAGCTGGTTTTACTTTAAAAGCAATTATATCAATTTTCTGAGCTTCTTGAAACCAAGGACAAACACATTGCCTAAAGGTCTAGTACCACTCCGACTGAAATCTGTAGTGTCTGGTTTGGGCAAGTCGCAGAGTGAAGGGGCAATACCATGTCCCTAGTAAGCAAAGGCTAACTGGAGACCTGAGCACTCTTTTTTCCCCAAGGAGCTCAGGGTTGGATTCTCAAGTGTTCAGCACCCACAAATGGGGCCAGATTTCCAGAAGACCTTGGCATCCTACAGGTCCCATCATGGCATTTACGGCCAGCTTTGCTGAACAGCTGAGCACCAACGTGCTGAGCTCTTGAATATCTGGCCACTTATTCCGTGGCCAGAATGGGAACTGACCCCTTTGGAAACCTGTCCTGAGCGGTTCAGGAGAGAGGTTATAAGAGGCTGGCTAGGGGAATGCCTGCGAGAAGGCAGGGCTCTATGCCCAGGTGCTGAAGTCTCCTTGAATTCCACGCTGAGAAGGATTTTTGTTTTTCTCCAGAGGCCTTTTTTGTTTGCATTCCTAGTTCTAAAGATTCGGAAAAACCCTTGCAGACTGCTGTTATCTCATTTCCTGCTGACTCACCCCAGTAGTGCATGGGGCTCTTTTACTGTAATGCTCTCTCCAGATTCCTGTCTTCTCAAAGGGGACTGAACTTCTTGACTGCATATTCACTGCGAAGCTGAGTCCAACTTCTTTGTTTTCAGTCTGCCATCTCACTTCCCTGCAGTCACACACAATGACCCTTTTGTATCACATGTAGCCCTGGTGATGTGAGGGCTGGGATTCATTTAATTTTAGTCACTACTAATTAATCTGTAGTCATTACAACTACACACTGTATGAATTTTTCATAATCACCTGCTCTCTCTGCTGTTTTCAAGGCTCGGCCATTCAGACTGACTTTAACTGATAGCACAATGGTTATTTCCTATTTACTTAAAACTTTGGTCAGTTTTCTAGAATTTCACCTGTGGGTAACTGCGAAGTGTTGTGGCAGAGTGGAGTGAAGGAATTACTGGCTACTGGGAGGTGCAGAAGACTAGTATTGTTAGGAGCAGCCACGCTTTATACCTACTTTGTCTCTGGAAAGGGAGTCAGCATTCTCTTTTTTTTTTTTTGGACCAACTTCTGTTGGTGAGAGAGAGAAGCTTTCAAGTTACACTTTGTTTCTTGAATATTCTGGGACCGACATGGCTACAACTACACTGCATACTCCCTTTCCACTCAGGATCACTCTCCTGCCCTAGTACACGCTCGCAGCTGTGACCCACTTTCCTTCACTGCCAGTTCTCAAACCCTTCCTCAGAGTCTGGAAGATGACCTGATGGTGTCTCCTTGAAGATCAAAGGACTGATTCCAAGTCCTATTGGAAGATTTCAATTGGCTTAAATGGGATTGGGACAAAATGCACAGGAGCATCTGGCATTGTCTCTCCCTGCACTGGAATGGGTTCAATAAGTTCTTTGAGTAGCTGCAGTCTTTGATGGGTTTATTTTCTTGGACCACGCTGCAGATTCAGGCTGTGGATTAAGAGGAAAAACATGGAGAATATTCAGTCTTCTGGGGGAAGTCACTTGTCTTGGTCTTTCTTGGTTGTACTCCTTCGGTTGCCTGGCTTGGTTTCAGACTCCTTTCTCAGTATTTGTCTCAGAGTTTTCAATGAAGGCCATGCAAGATTTTGCATAGTACAAAACATTCATGCCTTAGCGCTTAGAAATCTAGACCCAGATGGATTTCTTTCCAGCTCTCAATGTTTAAGATTACAAAAACGTCCCCAATTTGGTGGCTAATTTTCTTTACTCTGCCAGCTTTTTTCTGTTCTATAGAACGTATCCTAGTTAGAGGAGTTTTAAAAAAAATTTCTGATGGAGTTTCACTACTAAGAACTAGTTTTACCAAAGGGAATTCTTTTGGTCTTCAAGAACGAAGCATTAAAATCTATTTTCTCACGCTAGCCTTCCAAGATCAATTATAAACCACAACAAAATCTAATGGAGGTTGTAGCGGGGTTTTGGGATTCAATGTTGTGGGGTTTCTCCCTCATGATTTGTGTTTGAGTCACAAATTAATTTAACATGAGGTGCTGAGATGAGATCTCAACATCTGTTGGTTTGATTTTGTCACAAACGAGAAGATACTTAGAGAATCCTGGCAAGCTGCTGCTTTGCACAGTTGAGAACAACAGGACGTCAATGTTGAGATCATGTCCTATGTGCAGAAGGCACACTTCTACAGAAGTTTATATGACTGAGGCCAAAGGAAGCAGAGCACAGGGCCAACCACAAATGAAATTGGAAGTTGGAATTTTGAGGGATTTAAAAAGCCTAAACCCTCCCGTATTGACTCTTGCCAAAGGAAGGAGACTTGCAAGGGGCTGTTCAAAATGGAAGTCCATTCTAGCACCACCACAGCTACATCATAGCTATGTGGATCTGCTGCTGCTGAGGTGAGATCAGGTATTGAGACTTTCAGAGCAGGGACTGTGTTTTTAGAGGCCCTAGCACAATGGGGACCTGATCATTTGGGTACTACTCAAGTACAAAATTACAATAATGTGATCTATTGCTGTCTGAATGCATTAATTGGTGCTGTGCTAGCTGTATGGTAGTCTCTCCACTGGCCAGCTCTGGGCCAGGCTTTCTACTTCTTCCTGACTATTATATGGATGGAGATCTCTAACTCCCTTCCTGACCCATGTTGGGGGAGAATACATACAGGAAAGATGATAGAGTAAAGGAGGAGGAGAGATTGGGGCCATGGTGAGGAAAGGATGAGGGGGGGGGCATCTGCTAGGAACTGGGACATGGACTGTCTTGCCAAGTAGTTGGAGCAGGAGTCAGGCCTACAGGGTAGAATAGGCATCCAGAGAGGAAAACTGAAGTGAAGGTCCGGACCAGAGTCAGAGGCCAGATGCCTGAGTCAATGGTCAAGCCAGAGTCAGATATCAGCTGGTTTTAAGGGCAGGTCTGCTGATGCCCTCTACTAACTGGGCGGTTTAGCCAATCAGGCAGTGCAGCTGAGGTCCAGCTGCACTCTTTGGACTTCTGGGGGGTTAAGGTAGCTAGCAGGTAAGCAGGCCAGCTGCAAGCTCTTACTCCTGACAGCATTCTTCATAACATCAGTGGGTCCCAGATCCCCCAAATCAGCTTGATCAAGCTAACACTCCCAAAAACAAAGCTACTGTCCCAACATTCATGTTTTGTGTTTTATCCATGTGAACACCTGTCACTGTTTTCTCTGTGTATTTCCTAGGAACATTTAGTTCAACATCATGTTTTCCTCTTAAATATATACATCACCCATTTATTAATAATTTACATCCCTCGGCACTGCCTATACATTAACGGCTACTGACATGTATGGCCTTATGGATGCAGTCCATACATCCTGATGAACTATTTCCAGAAAAAGGAAAATGCAACACAATATGGCTCTGAGTGTTTCTTTTGGCATGACATAGAGGAAGTGAAAGGAAATTATACATATACATTTATGGTAATAGTAGCATTGGCAGCAAGCCATGATTACATGCATTAAGTGCATACTCTGATAAGGTACATTAAATTGGCTATTGTACTTGGAGCTACTGGATTTTTTCCTAATAAAGCCACATTCTGTCAGTTTTGCATGCACTGAGTAGTGTCTCACTCCACAAAGAGTCTTAAGCAATGGCATTAAAGAATATACTTATCACAGGAAGAGAAGGGCGAAACTCAGTTGTGCTGTCTATCACTAACCTTTGCCCTTTATTGTTACCAAACATCTCAAAATGGAAAATACCACGTGAACTGTTCTCTGAAGAAAACAATCAAGTTCACAACATTTACACTAGGAAAACTGGAAAAGAAATGGGGTCCCCTGCCCCACAATTAGATTTATTTTTTGAGTTAGGCTTTTTCTTGAAACATACTTTTCTAATTTAACTCTTTATATGAAAACCTTTTATATTTTGTAACGGTTTTCGGGACTGAGGTGGAACATGTTTATACCAGTGACCCTTTGCACCACGGGCTTTTACAGGTGTACACTGCTGGCTTTAAGGTGGCAACAGAAAAATAGATACTTGTTTATCTCAAGTATCTAGTTCAAACAAACCAGTGCAACTAAATGGAAGGACAAGAAAAAGGCTGCTGGCTCTGGAATGCTGGTTACAGAGTCCAGCACACATGAAAGGTTTTTTGTTTGGGAGGATAATTAGCTATTTATAGTTAAACAAGTTCACTCCTGACCTTTCTTTATAAAGGATGGAACAGAATCTGGTTTTGCAAGGCTTCTTTCATATGCAGTGTATCCCATGGAACCTCAAAAAGCAATAAGATGCAGCAGGAAAATAGCCAGAAAGCTGGGCATCAAAAAGACCAAGCTGGGCATCAAAAAGACCAAGTACTCTGTACAACTATTTTTCTCTTGTCCCACAATGCACCAACGCTTTCTGTACTGATGTTAAAACACAAACTACTTTATTCTGCATCCACTTAAAAACTCTTAATACAAATATGTAAATTTCTACGTTGCTCTCATCACAATGGTATCTGCAATATATACAAGGGAAACAATTGAATCGTTCAAGCTAGTATTTGGAACAAAGAGTACGTTGACAAAGTGATTGATTGATGTGTTTTTTAAAAAAATAAGCATGTTATTAAAATTTAATTGAAAGGACACAAACCTTCTTTATCAACATGTTTAGAATATAAAGCACAAAGCCTATTGAAAAGCCATCATGACAACATCATCTTAAATAGTCTGTTCTGACAGATCATCAAAGGGGGGAAAAACTCAAACTTTGGCTCAGCTGTCCAACTGCTAATGCTATTGACTGAACATTTTTCGGCATGGCTGTCTGACAGCCTGAATACTTTAACACATAGTGCCTCACTAAACAATCCAACAATTTTCTTAAAATGGAAATTATGCAATTTTTAAGGAAAGTGATATTCTCAGTATTGAGGATCTCCTCATTTTTAAGAAAGGGAAAATTTCCTACAGTTGAAAGACAACAAGTTGTTTGGATTTGTAAAACTATCCCCTGCTCTGCTTTCGACCTGAACAAAGAGTCAGCAATGAGTGCTTCAAAAAAGTGAGATCCACCTTCACGGGAGGTTGTTTCTATACTTCTTTCCATTTCACTTTAGAATCCTGTCCAAGTCACTGGTGAATCTTTTTTTCCCTACTAGCTCAGTGCAGCTACAGTTTCTCACCTATTACTCCATTCACGTCAAGACACAGCCAGTGAAGTTCCAAAGATCAAATGTTTTTGAACATGCCTGGTCTCCTCCAGTCTCAGAGACACACAGGAGAGGATAAAAAGAAGTAGGATGGAGGTTTCAGTAGAAATACAGAACTATACACCACTATGCCAGTTTTACTATGACTAATGGCTTGTCTACAAAGCAAGCTAATGCCTGGCAAGCCAGACTACAGCACACCACACCTTGGTGCACTGTGGAACTTGCTACAGTGGTTCTGGAGTGAAGCTTAGCATACGGCTCCTCTGGGACCTTCACTGCACTGTAGCAGGGTCCACACAGCAAGGTAGAGCTTGGCAAGCTAGTGTGCTGTAGATTTACACCAGGGGCGGGCAAACTTTTTGGCCTGAGGGCCACATCGGGTTTCTGAAATTGTATGGAGGGCCAGTTATGGGAGGCTGGGCCTCCTCAAACAGCCAGGCGCGTGGCCTGGCCCTCATCCCCTATCTGACCTCCTCCCCCACACTTCTCACCCCCTGATGCCCTCCCCCAGGACTGCTGCCCCATCCAACCCCTCCATTCCCTAGCGGCCCACCCCAGGACCCCTGCCCCCTGACCGCCACTGGGACCCAGCCACCCCCTGCCACCCTATCCAACCCCTCCTCTCATTCCTGACAACCCCCTGCCCCGGGACCCCTACCCAGTAGCATAGCTAGGGGAGGAGTGGGGCAGCGGCCGCTCCCCTATTGAGGCCAAGTGGGGCTTTTTCAATTTTTTGGGCCTTTTTAATTTTTACTCACCCAGCGGTACTCCAGCACTTTGGTGGTGGGCCCTTCACTAGCTCCAGGTGTCTTCGGCGGCACTGAAAGACCCGCCACCAAAATGCAGCCGAAGACCTGCGGAGTGAGTGAAGGTCCCGCCGCTGAGGTGCTGCCGAAGACCCGGAGCGCTGCCCTGTCAGTAAAAGCACTGCCAGGTGAGAAAAAGCGCCACGGCCAGTGGCGCCTTTTTTTTTCCCTCTCCCCCTGTATCCTCCACCTGGCTACGTCACTGCTTACCTCATCCAACCACCCCTTCTTCCTGACTGCTCCCAGAACCCCTGCCCCTGACTGCTCCACACCGTCCTATCCAACCTCCCATCTCCTTCCTGACTGCTCCCCAGGGACCCCCACCCCCATTCAACCCCCCCTACTTCCCTAACCTCCCCAACCTCATCCACTACCCCGAACTCCTCTGCCCTCCATCCAACCCCCGCTGCTCCCTGCCCCCTTACCGTGCTGCCTGGAGCGCCAGTGGCTGGCGGTGCTACAGCCACGCTGCCCAGAGCACCAAGACAGGCAGCTGTGCCGCCTGGTTGGAGCCAGCCACGCCACCGCACAGCACAGAGCACCGTGTCTGGCTGTGGCTCTGCAAGAATGCCGCTGCCTAGAGCATTCTGCTGGCGGCACAGTGAGCTGAGCTGAGCCTGTGGGGGAGGGGGAACAGCTGGGGGGGTGAGGCTGGGGACTAGCATCCCCAGCCAGGAGCTCAGAGGCCGGGCAGGAGGGTCCCGCAGGCCGTAGTTTGCCCACCTCTGATTAACACTGGCTTACCACGCATTGCATTGTAGCAAGGTCCACATGGGGTGTTTCTGCACAGCAAGCTGGTGCACTGTAGATTCACAGCCTGGCCTGCCACGCACTAACCTACCATGTAGACAAGCCCTTGGGCCACTATATCAGTAAAGCATATCAGTAATAGTGGTACAACTCCTACTGCAGACACACTTACATCAGTACAACTGTGCTTATTATGCTATTAATGTACTGGAAGGGAAATAAGCTATGCTAGTATAAGCATGAGTTATACAGGTGTAGCTGTGTTCACAAGAAGGGTGGGACTGGTATAACTATGATAGGGAGAGGGAGAGAGGCACACTTCTAACCAACATAGTTTCACTGGTACAAAAAAACCCTCTGAGTGTAGATCAGGCCTAAACTGAGTTTCATCATCACAGAAATGTGATCTCCATACTCATCAATATGGTGCTATGATTTCGGATTTAGGTTTGTTGCCCTCACACAAATGCTTGTCTCCATTATTAATTCACTAAGGGCCAGACACTAAACAATGTATTCATCTTGAGTCATAACTTACTCCACAAAGCAGTCCCATTCTAATCAATGGTAGCACTCAAAGGGCCAGATCCAGAGCTGGTGGAAATTAGCGTAGCTCCATTAAGATCTGAGGATCTGGCCCAACGTGAGTAAAGGTGGCACAATGTGGTTTTAATTATTTTGTGCCCTAGGTGTATACTAAGGAAGGATGACGTGTCCAAATTTTTTTTAAAAAATATAGAGTCCATCTATCTTAGACCAAGGTTATGGGTGGCAGTATCAAACCCGATAGTACCGTATGTCAGGGGAGAGGCATGAGGAATGTGCAGGTTAACAATCCTCAAGCTTCTTTCATTAGTTTGTAAAACAAGCCTCGGAAGCTGAGCGCATCTATCCAGCTAAATATTTCTAATATAAACGTTCCTCTAACTGGGAAAATATGCAATCAGCCAGGAATTTTGGAAAGAATTAGAAAATTAGTCTCTCTCTCTCACTATCGAAGATGTTTATCATATTATGTAAATGCCTTTTTGTACAGTGAACAAAAAACAAAACATTTTTCAAAATGTGACAAGGAGAGCTTTAGACTGCCTGCTTAATGTGAATAATGGTGGGATTCAAAATTTCACACAATCTTCCAGCAAGGATTTGCATCTAAGCCCTTTCCTTGGCAAGTGGAGGCACTCCGTCCACACTCCATAACTAAGGCTAAGATGCTGGTGGTATCAAGAGCTCATTTACTCTCTGTTTTAGATACTATCAATCTTCCTAAGCTGACTGCTCTATGTCCTCCTCACTCAGAGGGAGATATTCTGTGCTAGGCACGTGGTTTCTGAAAGTTTGGGAACTTTAGCTCTCTCATTCTGAATTCTGATACCTAGCTTGGCAAGATACATACACTCTTATTTGGCTTACTGCCTTCTGAATGCTTCCCAGCTTTGCTGCCTCATATTTGGTTGATTCAGTTTTATTAGGATTTTTTTATTTATTCTCTTTGTAAGGGATTCTGCAAAATGCTTTTTGTCCTTCTGTCTTTGTTCAGATAGAAAGCTTCATTAGTAGCTAGGAGTCCTTATTATAAGGTAGAATTTTTTAGAGACAGTTGTATAATACTTAACTGTTAAACTTAAAGGTCTGTTCCAACTCCAAAGTTCATTTACTTCACTGGCTTTTGGCTCAGGCTCATAAAGGTTGAAAGTACAAACATTAGAAAACTACTAATCCCTTGTTATTCAAACACTCACACTTTGTGAGATAGGTAACCCCATTAACCCCATTTTACACGTGAGTTAACTGAGACAGAGAGGTTAAGGCCAGAGATTTCCAACTCATATGCCTAAAGATGGTACCTAAATAAGCGGTGATTTTCAAAGATTCTGAGCAGCTGCAACTTTCAAGAACCAACCAAAGGCACCCAAGTATGAAAATGCTGTTTGAAGTGAATTCCCCATGGTCACAGAGGTTTAGAACCCACAGCTCTGGGTTTAGAACCTAGTAACTTCTTAATCCTGTGTCAGTCTTAAAGATCACATTGGTTGTGACCAGATGTAAGGGGCAGTTCTGATTGGAACACATGGCAGTCAGGTACCTAATTCCCATTGTGTTAGGCACCTAACTGCCTTTAGTGTGTTTGAAAAATCTACCTACAACATTTATTTTTCTAAACCACAGGGCCCAGCTTCTCCTGTCAGTTCTATACATGCAATGCAGCTGACGTAAATCGAGCTGCCTGTGTGAAAGAGGACACACAGGTTGAGACTCAGTGATGAGTTTGATGTACTTCAGATCTGCTGTGGTCAAAAACACACTATCATTTCGCAGTGCTCAGTTAATTACCTTGGACATTTACGGTTTAAGCTAGATGTTTACTGAAATAAAGATATGAGGCTTGATAGGTGTAAAACATGAGTTGAAAATGTCATCTGCTGTTAAGAGTCAATTTACAAAAGTATCCCTTGGAGAAATGTTTTTGCGTTTGTAGCTGGGGGGAGCAGCCTGTGAGCTGTAAGCACTCCAGCCCTTAAATAGCAGGACTCTCCTCTGGCCTTTTGTATCTGAGTTCAGATGTATTCCATAAAAAGATGACAAGCATTTCTCAAACCCAGAATCTGCAATACATGGCTAAACAATGTGTCCTTGGCAAGGGCTACTCAAATGATTACAGTAGACAGAAGAAGAGGGCAAAACAAAACAAAACAAAAACAAAAAATACCTGAGTGGAGTCTGTCTAATGTTTGTTCTAAAAAAGTGCCACCATACCTGACAGGTCCAGTGATGGAGATGCCACAACCTCCCTAGGCAATTTATTCCAGTGCTTAACCACCCTGACAATTAGGAAGTTTTTCTGTCCAACCTAAACTTCCCTTGCTGCAATTTAAGCCCATTGCTTCTTGGCCTATCCTCAGAGGTTAAGAAAAACAATTTTTTCCCCTCCTCATTGTAACAACCTTTTACATACTTAAAAACTGTTATATCCCCTTGTCATAAACAGATAGCTAAGGGTTAATGTTTCTTTTACCTGTAAAGGGTTAACAAAGGGAACCAAACACCTGACCAGAGGACCA